>NW_026623706.1:182121-186880 GCF_030028575.1 Malurus melanocephalus
AAAAAAAAAAAAAAAAAAAAAAAAGCAGCTTCCAGTAGGACAAGCATCTCATTTAAGGCTTTAATTAGTCTTCAAACACATAATGGGTTCTGGCACTATAAATCCACTTGACCTCTATTATTGTCAGCACTCGCCTGATAAATGGTGGCATTTGTTTTCCCAGTTGATACTGGGMGACAACAGTAGTTTTCTCTAAACAGAGAAAGCAAATAATATCAGTTATTTACATGACTGGGCCATAAATGCTGGTGCCAAGCTGCTGTGTGCCCATCCATGGCAAGGACCATCTGCTCACCCCAGTCCTACAGGCAGGGAAAGACCAGGGAACCCCAACAGCTCTGGGTCTCTGTGTGTCTGAGGATACAGAACTGGGAACCACGAGGRTGGGAATGATCCCTGTTGTGCTGGGAGGACTGGGCTCCAGCACTGATGAACTGCATCCACACGGAGAATATCAAACCCTGAGCACAACAAAACCCTGCTCCAGAAGGAGAACCCTGCAGTTTTCTCCTCTGTGGCAAAAGTCCTTTAAAAAAGCTGCACACAGTGTGTGGCAGTGAAGAGAAGTTCCTTTTGCAGCAAGATGTTTGTCTGGCTGATGTGGCAGAAGATGCTGGGTGTTCGTGTCATCCCAGCTCTGCATCTCCACAATCTGGTGTGAAAGCCGAGCAACGGGCTGAAAATAACAGAAATAACAGAAATAACAGAAATAACAGCAATCCTGCACATCTCCACAGCACCCAGAGCCTGGGGCACCTCGGGGTGAGCAGCTGGCACAGAGGCTGCTCAGATGGGGGGGTGGAATAAGGAGACATTCAGATCACAGAACCCTCACATTCACACAAAGGAGGTGAGATTTGGAAAAGAGTTYTCCTTGCAGGTACAAATGGCACAAGGGAGCTGCTTTTGCTCTTATTTCTTATTTATGTCCCCCAGTGGGAGTAAACTCAATGTAAAAAAGCTGCAGTCTTGGAGCTGAAGGTGATCTCTTTTGTAACCTTACAGCCCTGAGTAATTGCTGTGGCGTTTAAATCTTTGATTTCAGTTTTATCCCCATATGCAATGGACATCAGCTTTCCCCTAACAGAGACTTATTTGCAAACCAAGCATCAGCAATTTGGGTGAAAGAATGAACTATTTTGGGGGGCATTGGGAGAAAACAGAGCACCTAAGCATGAAACACTTCACAAATGCAAACTCTGGGGGATGTGGGAAGGTTGAGCCACGTCAGGCACAGATTCCTCCAACCATAACCCCCCCAGGCAATCGTCTGCTTCGGAGAGGAACAGTTGTGGGGACAGAAGGATCTTTTGGGAGATAAACTGAGCTGGGTGGAGCAGGCTGGGAGGAGGCTCAGACCCTCAGGGATAATTCAAGAGCAGCGTGAGGGATTTGGCAGCATCACCTGATTTCCTTCTAGGGACAGGATTTTCTGTGCCAGGACACAGCCGAGCCTCCTGACCTYCCATTATCAGTGTTGGACAAGCAGAGCTCAAACCCAGAGTTTAGCTAGGAAGTGACATCCCATAATTAACAGGGGCAGCATCTCCATCAGSCAGACAAGGCCAAGGACACGATTTTGTCCTCCAGACTGACTCAGGGAGGGCAGAGCTGGAGCAGCCACGTGTCAGCTCAGCAGCCATCAAACACCCACAGCAAAATCCTCCAAAGGAGAGGGGGAATGTGCTTGATCCCTCCTCCCTGATCAGCTCCTGGAACGTGCTGCCCACGCTGGGMTGGGACCCTGGGCTCTGCCAGAGGTTTTTGGCAGGGTTTGCTGTCTGAGGGCTCGTCCCTGCCAGGGAAGGACGATGGTCCTGAGGTCACCCAAGAGGTCACAGTCATTCTGTTTTGCTCAGAGAAATGCCAAAACAGGCTGTGGCCATACAGACAGAAAGTTTTAAAAGAAGGAATTCTAGCTGGGCAAGAGAGAGAACCTGCTTATTCTCTTTTCTTGCTCTAAAAAAAAAAAATCACATCAAGCAGAGGATGCACAAAARCCACATCAAGCAGAGGAATGTTGCTCCTGATGGCCACAGCAGCATCACAGCCACGGCATTTCCTACAGCCCAGCTACCAAAGGAAACGGGCTGGGAAAAGTGCACTGAGGAACCAGACACCCCAGCAAAACTGGGAGCACTGCTGGAGTCTGGAGCTGCAGCCAAAGGAACTTCAGACTGCCCAGAACCAACAATTTCTGAAAATTTCTCTCTCCCCACAACAAGAGATTTACTCTTGATGGAATGGATGGCTTTGCCACAAGCCACAGGCTCCAAGAAGTGACATCTTCCTCATCATCCTCTCTCCTGGCATCAAGATAAAACAAGTCTCAGCAGCATTTCCTTAGCTGTGAACTCCTGCTGTATTTTACATGGATGCTGGGAAGAAGGGTCATGTACTCAGCAAGATGAGAGGGGAACATTAAATACCTGGGAAGAGGATTTTAAAACTTCCTCAAGCCAATAGTGGGGCAGTCTGAAGTGATGCTAAATTACTGAGTTTAAATCCAAATGACTCMGAGGTTCAACCCCCCCATCAGTGCTGCTGGAATCATTTCACAGCAGAGGTTACACAGATTTAGAAAAAGTCATTATAAGGGAGAGGCATCTTTTAGAAGTGCTAAGTCTTCACTCAGAATTTCCCTTGTGGAAGCAGCTCTCCTTCCTTTCCTCCCTGCTCCTTGAAGGACCACCACAGACAGATCTTTTGGACACTTTCCTGCAGGAATATGGGAATACTTCCTACCTCTGAGCACCTGCTGGAGCACAACAAATCCACCAGGCCACCAATCCTACCTTCCAGAGCAGCCAGAATCTGGTCTGCTTCTCCAGCACCTCATCCATCACCCCCCTGCGTCAGCAGCCACAATCAACCAGCACAGCCTCGGGCTTGCATTTTCAGAATGAAAAAAGGCTGAGCTGCAGCCCATCAGCTCCTGGRAAAAATCAAACAGAGCTGAGGATATTTAATATTAAGCCATTTCAATCACTGCACTTACTCGGTGTGGCTGTAAGGACAGGGCAGGTTCCACGCTGGGGATGTGACCCCGACTCGCCTGCCCAGGGCAAGGCAAATGCTTCCCAGACAGTGAAATCACAGCCTGAGGGAGCAGGGCTGTCCCACTGTCAGCAAGATGCTGCTCTCACACAGACACAGCTCTCAGCTGACAGATTTCTGCAGGAAGATTGAGCAAACCACGAGAAGGAACATCCCTGTCCTTGGGCAGTGTCCCAGGCTGGCAGGGGTGCAGCATCCCCACCCCCCTGCCTGCATCAGCACAGGGATGGTCAGCCCTGCCTGTTTTATCAGCCCTAAACACTTCCCACCTACTTCAAAGATATTTAAAGCAAGCAAACAAACAAAAAATAAACAGGCTGGAAAACATAAAAGCAGATTTCTTCTATTGCAGTCTGATTGATCCCGGGTTCAAAGATTCCTGTGAAGAGACGAGCTCAGAACTGCATGGAGGATGCAAAGCCCCACAATCAAAGCCCCACAGAGCTGAGCAGCACTCAGGARTGGGGTTTTGTGCCCACTGCAAAACCTGAAGCTGATCAGACTCTTCCCAGCACRGAGCCTCTGGAACACCAAACCAACAGAGCAGCTTCGTGCTACCATTGCTGAGCACAAAGTTAGAAAGAAAAGTCAGGCTCATTCTCTGAGCACAACTGCCAATATTTTTTTTTATATTTGCAAAATATTAAAAGTATTTTTTTTTATATTTGGAAATAAGCTTTACTCCAGCCTCGGTTAGAGAGCAGCTGATGCCCATGGCTGTTCCTCAGGAAGGGGCACCAGGGCTGGCTGGCTGTGCCCCAGGACATCTCCCAGAACAATTTCTTACCCTGGCTGCCTTCACCCCTACAAATAACCCCGTGGAGACACAAAAAAACCCTTCACCTCTGTCCACAGGCAAAGCCCACCAGTGCTCAACTCTCAGCTCTCAGTGTGTGAAAGAGAACGAGACTCAGTCAGGGCCACATTTTTGGTTGTTTGGAGAAACAAACCCAACCCCTGTTTATTTACTCCATGTTCCAGCTGCTCTCCAGCTTCCTTCAGTTTGTTGCTTTAAGCTCTCTGTGTTGGCGTTTCCCAACAAGGTCGTTGCTTTCACAAGACTTCTGCAGCACTGCCTCACTTCTCCGGCCTCCAGCTTTGCCTCTGACAACCAAATACTCTCAAATTATTAATTAAAATCACTGAGGRGAGCCAGAGAAAAACATCAGGCTCTCCTTCCAGCCCCAGACCCCAGGGAAGGGCAATGCCAAGCCCTACAAGCAGAAGTAACCTGTGAAGGACATGGCAGTGAAAATCTGGCTCAGCCTTTGCTATGAGGTACTTTATTGTACCTGCTTGATGACATTGATGTGTTTTATCCCATCCCTGCCTTATTTTAGCATCCTTGGGAATATGCAGCCATTTTGGAACTTTAAGCAGGAAGAAGAATCTGAATGGGAAACAAAAAAAACCCCAAAAAATGGAAAGCTGTCCTCATCACGAGATTTGTCAACATCAAAAGGCCAGCCTGGTCAGAAGCCAACTTGAATCTCAACTCCCTCACCTGCTTCCTATTACAGAAACAGATGTTCCTCTGGCTGYAAATTGCTGCTATTAATAATATAAATAATTATGCTCTTCTAATCATTTAATAGGTGCACAGGAGGGTACCAAAACTGCTGGCAGTCATTAAATACCTCTCCCTTCTCTCAAGGGCTCACAGACACATTGGTGGCCTCTCATCCTCTGCTGAAGTTTGGAG
>NW_026623706.1:187350-192441 GCF_030028575.1 Malurus melanocephalus
ACTCCCTTCCTGCAGCCACAGCCCCCAGGAGCTGATTTACCTTCCCAAGAGGGGCAATCCTGCTCTCCAGGACTCTTCCCTCTCTGCACTGCACATCCCAGCCATGTGCTGCTGCTCCTCCCACGAACACTTTGTCCTTCTCTCAACAAACAAGCCCAGCCTTGGGAATGTGAGCRAGGACAGCGTGGATTAATGAGGTCACTGCAACCTCCCGAGCTCTGGCTGCAGCTGCTCAGCCCTTTCCCATCCCTCAGTGGTCACACACACACACAGACCTGCACATCYCCAGCTCTGTCAGCTGACAGAACCATCACTCCTGGCTCCAGATGTTCACACAGCACATCTGGATCTCCAGAGGGCAGYGAGCAGCCCATGAGCCACATCCACTCTTCCCTCTAACCCAGAAACAGCACCAACGTCGAGGTTCATTTCCCCTTCCCCTTTCACAACACAATCCCTTGCCAAAAGGAAGGCCCTGAGGAGATGGCAGGAATGAGTTCTGCAGGAGTTACAGAGTGGGGATGACGTGTGAAAGGATGGCTGGGGAAGCTGCTGTGGCCCCCAYGGCCTTTGAGACAACAGCTCAGCTCCAGTGGGGCTCCAGGACACGCTGGCTCYGTCCCCACAGCCCCATTTCCCAGGAAAAGCTGCAGCTCTGAYGTAGCAGGTGATGCCTGTGAGATCAATCTGAGAGCAAACACGCACAGCCAGCCTGTCCTTCCCCCCCTCTGCCCCAGCTCCATCCCCTCCACGTCAGCCCTGCCACCAGAACAGGACCCTGGGGACTGTCCCTGTGCCAACAAGGTCACATTTAATCAGTGGCTGCCTCCTGGGATGCACTGGTGTGAATTAATAAATCTGTCCCAGCACAGAGCTGCCAGCTGGGAGTGGCCTGGCCCTCAGTGGGCAGTGCCAGGACAGGTGGACAGTCCCCAAGGTGGGCACACACGTCAGGCTGGCAGCACTGTGGTGGCCAAGCTGTGCTCCCTGGTGGCACAGAGTGACCCAAGGCCCAGCAAAGCCACCCTGTCCACTCTGACCAAGCCTTGCCATGTCTTGTTCCTATGTTCAGCATCACTGCAGGTGTTCCAAGGGGGAGATGGCATCCAGCACGTGCTGATGGTCCCAACCTGCCTGCAGCCCATGCCCTGGGGTTGTTCTGGGTGCTAACCAGAGCAAGAGCAGCCAAAAATCCCTGCCAGTCACTGCTGAAAGCTGGGTGTCAGTCAAATCAGTGACAAGGGCCCTGCAGAGCTTTAAAAGACACAAAAGCTGATTTGCTGCATGGCATGTGGAATATTATTCCTGATGCAGATTAATTCCATTAACTCATTCTGTGCCCATTTTGGGGAGATCCTTCCCTGCCTTTGCAGCTTATGGAAAGCACAGAGCAAACACACCAGAGACCCCTTTGTGGGGAGGACACTCAACAGCCTCACCTCGCTCTGGCATTTAAATTTCCTGCCCTCCTGCAATGCCTCCCCCTCCCCAAACCACCAAAACCCCAGAACTCACCTTGTGCCTCATAGCCAGAGTAGGGATGAGCTGCAGCCACRTCCTCCTCCCCAGGGCCCAGGCCCAGAGCTGTCCTGAGCTGAGCCACGTTGACCTGAGCTGTCAGCTCCCCGCTCCTGTCCCCGATCTGCAGCAGAAAAACCAACGGGGTGTGGGTTCAGGGCACGGGGAAACAACCCCAGCCAAGACTCTGCCAGTCCCATCCCAAATCAACCACAGGGATGGACAAGAGAGAGCCTGGAGACACCTGGGACACCCCAGAGCCCAGCTCTGAGTGCTCTCCAGAGCTGCTCCTCAGGGGTAATTCAGGAGATGGTCTGTGTTTGTTGTGCTGCACCTCAGAACTCACCCACAGCCCAAGTGTGCACGTCTGGGCTGTCCTGCAGCCACACAAGGCTTGGCACAGAGCCCTGCAGCTCCCAGCCCCATTCCTCAGCATTTCCATGGTTACTGAACCATCAGCCACGTGGGCAGTGTCACACCAGGGCTCCMAAAGCCCTTCTCTCCTGGCTCCAAGCCATACAACTCCGAGTTGTTCCTAGAGATCTACCCACACAACACTCTGAAAAAAATCTTTTAAAAGTCCACACTTTTCCCAATTCCCACCTCTCGCTGGCCTCAGGCCAAGGAAGCTGATGTTRGGTGTTTGGGAAGAGATTTGCCCAACAGCTTCTACTACAAATGAGTTGTTGTAGGACACAACACCGAATCCTTCCCAAAGTTCAACCAAACCAGAGCAGGGCTGTGCTGCACATCACCAGGGACACAGAGAGGTCACCCAGAACAGCCTCTAATCTTCAGAGGAGCAGCCTGTGAGACAGAGGAGACCTTGGCTGTCCCTGTTCAATGCCTGGCAACAGATCTTTTGTGTCCCCTGCCACAGGCGGCAGCAGGAGCCGTCCTAGAACAAAATCATAAATCCCCAAATTATTTATGACAAAGCCCCAAGCGCCAGTAAAGGCAGGCAGATCAAAGGGCTCATCAGCAGCCATAAACCCCCCTGCCAATTACAGGGGATTTGCTGTTGACATCATCTCCAGAGAAATTACTGTGTCCTGGGTAGCTCTTACAGTCCTTGATGCTCTATTAAATGCTCTCCTGATTTCCACTCGGCTCAGATCATCTCCAAAGCCCTGTGAACAACTGAGGGGAAGCTGAGCAGAGCAGTGATCCTCACACACCCCAGCAGAGCCCTCCTTTCTGCCCTCAGCTTCCCAGAACTGCAAGATGACAGAACCATTCCAGACCTGGGGCATCCTCCAAGGTTTTCAGGTCCACATCTTTCATTCCAGAGGAATTTTGTGAGCAACCTCTGATCACCCTGCAGCAGATTCCAGTGTGGTTACCCCAAAAAGGTTGCATTTGGATTCAAATGTCACCTTGAGATTTTTGTTGGAGGGAAGGGGGAAAGGGTGATGGGAAGTGAGTTGTGAACATCAGTGTGAAAAGGCTGAATTCCACAATGTTTGTCCTGGTGTTTGTCACAGGGACAGCCTGCACTGCTCTGTAATTAATGCTGGGGGGATTCATCAGCCACCTGCAGTGAGGAACCCACTCCTGCCACTCCTGCAGCCACACCCAGCACCCTGGAGTGACAACACTGGGATCCCCACCCTGCTGGCTCTGCCCTCCACACCCCAAAACTCAGGGACCACCAATGCTCATCATCCCACGGCCCCTGAGCCAACACCTCTGAGCACTGAGCCACAGCCTGAGCACAACTGGCAAAGTGAATCTGTCCTAAAATGGACCAAAGAACAGCGTTTTTTCTGTGTGTCTGATCAGTATAATTAAATCTGTAATTAGGCTGCTGTGTCAGCCCTACTCGGAGATTTAGCCAACCTAATAGACAGGCAGGAGAACACCCAGCACACTTACATATGGTGATTTCAATTAGTGCTTCAAGAGGGCAATTTCTTCATCTGGGGAAGACTAAAGAGGCCACGGCCGATTTCCTCAACACACTGAAAAGAGCAAACAATGGCATTCTTGCTTTCTGCACCTCTGAGCCACCTAAACACGGCAGGAAAGCTGTAGAGAGTGGGCAAGGCCAGCTGTGACAGCACCCCAAAGGGTGTGACAGTGGCACAGGGCTGGCTGCAGCCTCTGGGGACATCCAGGGACAGCACCCAGGGCATCAGGACACTGCTGGAGCTCCATCCTGGCAGCTCCAGGGAGAGGAGCAGCTCCTCAAACACCTCAAACACACCCCAGGGTGCAGAGCAGGGCACAGCAGGGTCAGAGCACTCCACCCTTGGGCTCTCCATGGCCAGCAACTGCAGCAGAACCCAGCTGGGATCTCCAAGGACTCTCCTTGTGCTCAGGGGAGTGGGATTTCACAGCCTGGACACCAAGAGGTACCTGGGTGCCCTCACTGCTGGGTGCACAGCACCTTGGCCAGCCAGAGTGAACAACAAGCTCCAGGTCCCTTCTCACCCAGGAAGAGCGGTTAAGAGCAAACCACATCTCCTAAATTTCCTCTAATAAAGGGCAAGGCTGGGAGCCTTCCATCAAAAGTGCTTTCCAGCCAAGCTGTGCAGTTCCTAAGGGCACCACTGAAACAGCACACCAAGGGCTCTCCAGAGCAGTGAGAGGAAGATAACTGCATTAATATCACTTATAAAACAGCCTTGCTTGTCAGCAGGGGTCACAGGTTCCCTCTGATCTGCACCAGCTTCTCTTACCTCCTGGGAGATCTCCAGATGTTTCCTCGCAAAGTGCAGAGCCTGTTCGTGGCTGCCCAGGGAGACGTAGGCATTGCCGAGGCTCCAGCAGGCTCTTCCTTCTCCCACCCTGCACAACAGGAAACTGTCAGAGCACAGAAATTCTGGGCAAAGCCCTGCAGAGCCTTCTGGGGAGCGCTGAGAGCCAGGCTCCCACCTCCACAATGGACAGTGAAGTGTGCTGGGCATCTCAAACTCTTCTTACACTGAGCTCAGCAAGGGCTGGGGATGGATGGATGGATGGATGGAGGGATGCATGGATGGACAGGGATGGAGGGATGGACAGGGATGGATGGATGGACAGGGATGGAGGGATGGATAGCAGCCTGGGCAGTAGGGCTGTACCCACAGGGGCACAATTTCAGCATGGAGAAAGGGCCAGGATGGTTTGGCTTCACTGGTGAGCGCCAGCCTGAGAGGAGCAGGCAGAGCTCCTGTGCAGCCTCCACCTCTCACACCCAGAGCTGCACCAGGGAATGCAAAACCAACAGCCCCGAGCTCACCCAGCATGAAAACAGTGAGGAGAGGATGCTGCAGGCAGGAAAGAGCTCCAGCACTGCACGGCCAGGGTGAGCACAGCCCGGAGCTGAGCAGGGCACAGGGACACATTGGCACCTGCTCCCAGGGCACTGCTGCTGTGCCAGGGAGAGCAGGGGATGTGGAACACACCCTGTGCAGCCCAAACTGGCACTGCTGCTGGTTCTCAGGAGCCAGGGAGAGCAGGGGGATGAGGAACCCACCCTGAGCAACCCAAACCCCCAGCCTGGCACTGCTGCTGCGCCAAGGAGCCAGGGAAAGCAGAGAGATGTGGAACCCACCCTGTGCAGCCCAAATCCCCAGCCTGGCACTGCTG
>NW_026623706.1:192631-257061 GCF_030028575.1 Malurus melanocephalus
GCCAAGGAGCCAGGGAAAGCAGAGAGATGTGGAACCCACCCTGTGCAGCCCAAATCCCCAGCCTGGCACTGCTGCTGTGCCAAGGAGTCAGGGAGAAGGGAACCTGTCCTGAGCAGCCCAAACCCTCAGCCTGGCACTGCTGCTGTTGGTGTTCAGGAGCCAGGGAGAGCAGGGGGATGTGGAACACACCCTGAGCAGCCCAAACCCCCAGCCTGGCACTGCTGCTGTGCCAAGGAGCCAGGGAGAGCAGGGAACCCACCCTGTGCAGCCCAAACCCCCAGCCTGGCACTGCTGCTGTGCCAAGGAGCCAGGGAAAGCAGAGAGATGTGGAACCTGCCCTGTGCAGCCCAAACCCCCAAACTGGCACTGCTGCTCGTTTTCAAGAGCCAGGGAGAGCAGGGGGATGTGGAACCCACCCTGAGCAGCCCAAACCCCCAGCCTGGCAGCCCAGGAGCTCCAGCAGCTGTTTGCAGGAGCAGGCAGAGCCTTCTGCTCCCCAAAGCCTGCTCAGCTCTGCAAACGAGCAGATGTGGGGGGAGAAGGGATAAAAAAAGCACCTGGGGGCGCGGGGGGAGGTTCAGCATGACTGCAACTCCCTTTTCAGAGGTTTGGGCGGGTTGATCAGCATTTCAACATTTTTCTTGTCACCCTGTTCAATACCTTCTGCTCGCAGGGTGTGTTCCCAGAGATGCAGGAGCCCACAGCCCGCACCCCCACAGCATGATTCACCCTGGGGTGGGATTGTGCCTTCTCCGAGCACTGCCCGGGTGCTGGCACAGCTCTCCCATCCTGATGTCCCTGCTCCATCTAGTGGAGGACACCCAGCTTCCGAGGGAATCTGGCTGCGAGTCACCTCGGCTGCAACAGGGATCAGAATATCCAGGAAAAAAGGAGCTGACCTCTCAAAATTATATTAAAAATTAAAAAAAAAAATTAAGCTAAATAAATCAGCACAACGCTGAACGAGCTGGCTGCGAGTCACTTCAAGAGGGATTAGAATATCCAGGAAAAAGGAAGTGACCTCTCAAAATTATATTAAAAATTAAAAAAAAAAATTAAGCTAAATAAATCAGCACAACGCTGAACGAGCTGGCTGCGAGTCACTTCAAGAGGGATTAGAATATCCAGGAAAAAGGAAGTGACCTCTCAAAATTATATTAAAAATTAAAAAAAAAAATTAAGCTAAATAAATCAGCACAACGCTGAACGAGCTGGCTGCGAGTCACTTCAAGAGGGATTAGAATATCCAGGAAAAAGGAAGTGACCTCTCAAAATTATATTAAAAATTAAAAAAAAAAAATTAAAAGGCCAAGCTTGCTAAATAGTGAGGAATGAGACTAAGAAACAAAATGCATCATCTCCACGCCCTCTGTGTAACATCATTTGTTTGGACATGAAAGTTTCCAGCATTAACCTGGAGCAAAAGGATAAAGTGCCACATCTGAGTGCCCTAAATACACAGCTTTTAAGGAAAACACAGCTGTGAACCTGAGGGAGCTCTCGAGAACCCTTCTGGGGTAACACCACAGAAAACACGTGGCAAAGCAGTGAACACAACGCATTTTCTGGAAGTAGCTCTCGTTAGAAATCTCCCTCAGCACCAAGGGCACACAGATGTGATCACATCACCAGGAAGGTGAATCACATCAGGTGTGACGGCTGCCTGGGACATTTTTTTTCGGAATTCCAGAATTTCAGAATTTCCATCACTGGTATTCCAGCCCAGCAGGAGAGCACAGCAGAGCAGAGCAGGGTCAGAGCTCTGCAGCCCCACCCAGGGCACTCCCTCACCTGTCCCCCAGCTCCTGGGCTATCACCAGGTGCCTCAGGTGGTACTCGATGGCTCTCTCATAGTCTTGCAGCAGTGTGCACGTGTTCCCCAGGCTGTAGCAAGCTTGGGCTTCTACTGCTTGGTCTTTGAGCTGCCTGGAGAGCTGGAGGGTTTTCCTGCAGGAACAGAGGGGAATGAAGAGCTCTGGTCACTGCCAGGCCAAGGGAAGTCACCCCTGCCATGGACAATGCTGGTGATGCCTTAGGATTTTTAGTTTCTATGTTTTCATGCATCCATATTTTTGTATTTCTCTAGTACAACACTAAAACTACCGTTCTCCTATCTTTAGACAAAACAATTCCTCTCTGACCCTGAATCCAAGGACACCTCAGAGCCCCAAAATATGGAAACAATGGAGAATTGAGGGGAGCAAGTTTGGGGTGGTTGACATCATCACCTGTAAAGATCATTGGAGAATTAAGACCCAATATGTTAATTAGGCAGAATTTATAAAAGGTGAAGATCTTGTGACTCAGTGTCCATTTTGGGTGTAGCCTCAGGAGGAGGCTTTGTCTGCCCTAATGTACCAGCAGGACTGTTAGGCCTGGTTTAAAGTTGTCTATTCTCATTCTCCTAAATTTGTCTGGCCTCTGTTTCAGATTATCCTGATTGATAAGGCATCAGTGACACCCTGCACTGTCCCCACCAGCCCTGCCAGCCCAGCTCCCTTGTCACAGCCCCCAGCACTCACTTGTAGTACTCAGCAGAGATGTCGAACCTCCCCAGGAAGATGTGAGCATTGCCCAGGTTGCTGTAGGCTCTGCGCTCGGCTGCTTTGTCCCCAAACTCCTTGGCGATGGCCAGGCGCTGCAGCAGACACAGCTGGGTCACCAGGGGACCCCTCCCTGCCCCAAGCACCTTCCTGGGGCTGCAGAGCTCCCACCCCGAGGTCATGCTGTGCCTGCCCCACCAGGAAATTCTGCAATTCCACATCAGGAAAAGCCCTGGGAAAAGCAGAAGTGATGCTGCACCCCAGCATTAAAAAAAAAACAGAGGAGCAGTGGATTTCCAGAGTGCTGAGCACCTTCCACTGCAAGGGAGATGATAAACACATTGCAACTGAAGCTAAATTGCATTTGAATTGGGGCAGGGACTTTGTCACCTCACCTCTCTGTAAAAGCAGGAGTGATGCTGCACCCCAGTGCTGTCCCCCAGCATTTAAAAAAAACCAGAGGAGCAGTGGATTTCCAGGGTGCTGAGCACCTTCCACTGCAAGGGAGATGATAAACACATTGCAACTGAAGCTAAATTGCATTTGAATTGGGGCAGGGACTTTGTCACCTCACCTCCCTGTAAAGCTTTACAGAAAGTTATTATGTTCTACAAGCAGCATTTATTCTTGATCAACAGCTCTTTCAGCTGCTTAATTAAATTCATGGCTTGCATTTATTAAAATCTAGACTGAGACAAATTAAGAGCAGAAAAAAAAGCCTTGCTAGACCCAGCTGCAATGTGCCCTTGGATACCTCCTTTGGTTTCCAAGCCAACAGCACCCTTCCCTCAAGCTGCTCATGAGGTGCTGGAGTAAGATTTGTACAGCAGGACAGAGCCTGGGGTCACAAAGAAAAGAGGAAAACAGCTGGGGGAACATCTGCCTGTGCTTGCTGGGCTGTGTGAGGAGGAAAGCTGCTGCTCCAGGAGCAGGAAAKGGGGCAGAGGTGTCTCCTACCTCCTTGTGGAAGGCGATGGCCTCGCTGAAGTTGCCCAGCAAGTACTGGGTGTTGCCCAGGTTGCCGTAAGCGCGGCCCTGAGCAGCTCTGTCCCCCAGCTCCTTCACCAGGGACAGGTTCCTCCTGAAAGAAAGCAGAGCAGAGCATCCCTGAGCCACAGCACTGCAGGAAAMGTGCACAGAAAGGGAGGAGAGGCAGCTCTGGAGGGGACATTTCCGTGCCAAGGCTGGCACAGGTGACAGCGCTGGCCACCTCTGGGAGCTCGTGCCAAGCCAGGGGTGCAGGTGCTGCTGCTCTGTGTCCCCAAAAATGGGTGGCACTGTGCAGGAACCACAGCTGGGCTCACACCCCTGGCCTGGCACATCCCACATTAAACCAGAAATGCCACCAGTGCAGCACCAGGGGCACAGGAGGAGGGAGATTGCCCTGTCCTGCTCCAGGTAAAATCCAGTCCCACGCAGGGCTCTTCTCTGGGATCTTCCTGGCATTTCCTTCCCTTGTTTCTCCCCCTTTACACACACAGCACACAGAGGATGATGGAACACTCATCACTGGCACAAATTTACCCACTGGCTCTGCTACATGGCACCATTCCTTGGAAAAAGGGTGGTGAGCTGTTTGTAGACACCACCACATCCTCAGACATGAGGGGAGGGATTTATGATCTTACCACTTTCCTTATTTGCAAAGCCCATTGAAAAAATGGCATTACAAAAGCAAAACTCTGAAGTTTTTCTGAGGAGAAAAACATGAGCCCAAAATTCTGGTGACAGCCTTCCCTGTGTGTGGCACATCACAGTGATCTGAAATTATTTAGGAACAGGAAGGGTGTTACAAGCAAGATCGAGTAAAGATCCTTGAGAAGGACCAGGAATTCAAAGTGACTCTTCCCTTGGGTGCCAGGGATGGGGACACACAGGGATCCATCCTCCTGGAGGCCAGCAGAGAGCAGCAGGGGCTACAGGAGCTGAGAGCTCAGCTTGCCAACACAGCTCTGGGAAGCAGCAGACTGCTAAACTTCATTGCATGATCACAATTCAAACCACAGTGAATTTACACAGCCAGTGCCAGGATGAATTTTAGCTCAAATTTTATAAAAGACCTTTTCTCACCTTCTTTGAGATTAATTTGCCAGAATTGCTTGGCATCTGGGGGAATATTTCTAATCTGTTGCAAGATGCAAATTCTCACTCCCCTGCAGAAGGGGCTGGCCAAGCTCAGATACTCACTCATAATATTCTGAAGCTTTCTGCAGYGTGTCCTTGACTTCCTGAGGCAGGTAGCCGGGGTCCTGGGCCGTGTTCCAGGATAARTGCTTTCCCTTGGCATGGTAAACATTCCCTATATTGTAGAGRGCTCTGGCTTCACCCACCTGAAGGGAGGAAGAACAGAGAACAGCAAAGGATCACACTTCACATCCCAGACTGGACCTTTCCATTGCTGAAACAGAAATGCACATTTTATTTTCTGGTCTTCAACCTCACACAAGATGTGTGATGGCAGCCAGAAGGGAGAATTTCACCCTCCAGCTCCTTCCAAACCCCACCTTCACCAGATCACATTTGCAGACTTGCAGACAGAGTATTTTCAGAGGCAGAAAATATTTCCTGTTGGAACCATTACCTTGTCTCCCTGCTCCCGAGAAATGTCCAAATGTCTCTGGCAGCACACAACAGCTTCATCAAACTGCCCCAGGATCTTCAGGGTGTTCCCAAGGTTGCCACTGGCCTTGGCTTCTCCAATCCGGTCCCCAATGGTCCTACAAGGGGAAGGTGTTCAAAAGTTCAGACACTTTTATGTGTCTGAGGCAGGGTGGAGCTGCAGCTTCCCAGCACACACATCTGCCTGGAGAGCTCCCCACACTTCCCAAAATGCTGAAAGCAGATCCTTGTTCTGTAATTTCTGCTCTAAGAACTGCAGGTCATTACAGGGAGAAGCTGGGGACAGAAGGGGACACTGCCCTGCTCTTGCTCCAARCACTCTCCTCACACCCACATCCCTTTCTCCAGCTCCTTCTGAAAGAACTGACCCATCCTTGGTGTGTTCTCCCCAGGACAATCACCCCCAGGGCCACTTTGGGATGTGTTTTTTGGGGCCTATCCACTCATGCTGTGGGTTCAGACCCCACAAAGCCACCCTCACTCAAGGCTGTGTCTGCTGAGCACAAAGCAGTGCTGACACACTCACCTGGCCAGGGTAAGGTCATGTTTGTGGTACAGCAGGGCTTTGGAATACTCCTTCAGGTAGAAATAGGCATTGCCCAGCTGGCTGTAGATGGCACTGAGAGTCTTCAGGTCCTCTGTCCCCACCTGCACTGCTGCTTCAAAAAAGGCTGCCCCAGCTTTGAAGTCACCAGCCTTGCACAAGCGCTCTCCTTCCAGGGCCAGCTCCAGGCACGATGCCTCCATTCTGCCAAAAAAAAAAGGGAATTGTTTCTAGAGCTGGACTGCAGCACTCCCACTCTGCTCTACAATGGTTACAGAGATTGCTTCATTACACACATTTAATTTTTTTCCTGCATTTAAAGCACTGGAGCATCCAGATTCCACCTTCCCATGGCATGAGATGGTTTTAAAGTCCTTCTCAACCCAACCCATTCCAAGATTCTCTGATTTACAGATCACATCTGCGAGCATTCAAAGGCAGCCCGTGGGCTCCCAGTAAAGAATCTGGACAAGAAGCTCAGAGCTCCAGGCTCCAAGACATGGAATCATCACAGGAGTAACACCTGCTTTCCTTCCAGGAGCTGCAGCAGCCCCATATCCACACATTTATACCTGAACCGTTCTCCCTGGGCTAGCAGAGAGGGAAGCCAAATTATAACAGGTTTTTAGTGGATACCARAGAAAACCCTGCACTGTGCAGATTTCCTTGGCTGAGCAGCTCCCAGTGCTCGGTGTCTGCTTTTCATTAACTCTCCTGCTGTCATTTTTTCCACAGGCACTCTGGCCAGCTCTCCACCCGTGYATTTTCAGACACCTTTGGCACTGGCACACTGTGCTGCCAGAGAGAGCTCTGTGAGCACTGACACTGCTTCAAGAGAAAAAAAAAAACCTCCTCTGAGAGCCCCACCAAGCCACAGCCATCCCTGTCAGATCATGCATACCCCAAGTTTTCCAAAGAGATTTCCAAGATTTCACTGGAAACGCCCAATTTCCAATGTCCTGCTGCAAAGCCAGCCCCTTCCCGAGGGGGATGGACACAGCATGTTCCTGCTCCTCTATTCAGATGCTTCTCTTTGCTCTTTTTTTCTGCTCAATATATTTTTTTTAAAGTCAAAACTATCCAGGTCAGAGGTGGACATTTGCTGAGAAAAAAACACAGCTCCCTTGTCCAGAGGCAGAACGGCGAGGGTTTGTCAAAAGATAATAAATGTCCACAGGTGGTTTCCAGTCAAAGAACACTTGGAGGAAGTTTGTGGTGCCCAGCCCAAGAGAAAAAAGTGCCCAACTGACCCCTCCTGGAGCCCTGGAYGATGCTTCCCCAAAGCCCCAACTCGGGCTCAAATTTCATCCCCAAAAACTSTTCCAAATATCCAGGTTCTGTTTGAGGAATTGAGTTCACCAGCTGTTAACAGTCCAAAAACTGAGCTGGAGCCCGATTTCCCTAATTCATGCCATTGCTGTACAGCTCACATGGATTTTCTTGGGTGATTTAATAGTTTGAAGTGAAAGTTCCCATTTGTACAGCAACAAAACCAGTCACACACWGCAAGGGTGGGACCAAATCTGCCGTACCCCAATGTGAATTCTGCACCCCAAACCCACATTGGGGCACACTCAGACTCGCTGGGCCCTTCCCTGGTGTTCCCATAGTAACTGGYCAGGCACAAGGCAGTGACACGACCTTCCAGTGCACACAGCCCTTAATTAAAATCTGTTTGTCCTTGAGCAGGCTGCTCTGCAGAGAATCTGACTTATCTAATTAACATCACTGCTCAGACTGGGACCTGAGCAAACAAGGGAAGGGACAGGGAGGCTTTTTCCCTGTGTCCTGCTCTGCCAAGCCTTTGCTGCCCTGGACAACAAACAAGGATTGCAATTATTCACAGAAACACAACCCACTTGTTAAACCCACCTGCTCTTCAGAGCTACTTTTGGGAAGCACCTTTGCCTGCAGTTCAATCACTTCAGGCTCAAAAGCWCTCAGGAGCACAATGCCAAGGGCAGAGGAATCAGCTAAAGGTCAAGGAACAAAGTCGAGCACACTGAAACTCCACTTGAAAAAGCTTCCAAATGCCACAGCTCAACTGTCCATTAAAAAAAAAAAAAAATTACAAATTTGAACCACCCCGRCAGACCAGCAAAGGGAAAAGCCAATGACAGCAAAGTCCAAGCTCTCCCCACCTCTTTTTGTGCATTTTCTGAGCGTGCAGAGCTCCAGAGCCGCTGGCAGAAGGAAGCAGCAGGGCTGAGGTTCTGTTTGGAATAACCTTGCAGGATCCAGGCATTTGCAGATGCTGAGGGCAACATCCCACCCGTGCAGCCCACGCTGCTCTCCAGTTCTCAGCTGTTCTCCAGTCCCCTCTCCATCCTCACAGGCAGTGTTACCATTCATTATAAAGCATTGCTTTTGTTCCCACTGGCCTGCAGAAAGGAATGTGTCTTCTTTCCTCTAGGAAATACCAAATCCTCCATCCACTGTTGGTCTAGGTGGCAAAGAGGTGAGYTCACAGCTGAATTCCAGGAACAGGAGTGTCTTGGCTCACTCGTGTATTTTCAGTGGGCACAAGAAAAGCAGCTCTAGGAGAGTCCATGAAATGGTCAAGCAGCTCCTTCCCTTCTGGACTTTGCCTTCTGGTCCATCAGATGTTCCTGCTGGTTCCTGCTTSCTCCAAGTACAGGAGGGCTTCAAASCTGCCCTTGTCAGGTGAGGAGCTCCAAAAGGTCACCCTTGAGCAGAGCTCTCCTTCACCCAAAGGCTCCCAAGAGTTTTGCAAGTTCCAGAGATGATCAGAGCAGTTCTCAGACTGGGAACAGCAGAGGGCAGATCCCACAGAGCACATCCCTGCCCATTTAATGGGCTCCAAACCAGCCCTRAGAGGCAGAGCCTGCTCCCTCCCAGCCCTGGGGGGTGAAGTTTCTGCTCTGCTGACACTCAGGGATGCGCCTGAGCTTGTGTCACCTCAACAAGCACCTGCTGCTCGGGCMTTAATAGCAGGAAAGAAGATTGCCATGGCCCTGAGTCAGCAGATTACTGGGACAGGCTGCTGGGCTGGGCCATCTGGAGCAGCTCAGAGCACTCTCTGCACCACAGGAGCTGCTGCTTTTCTGCTGGGGCTGCTTAACACAGCTCCTCCACCACACTGAACCTTCCCAGCACATCCCACACCGTGGCTTTGACCAGGGCAGGAAGAAAAAGGGCACTTCAAGAAACCTCTGTTCATAAACTTTGCCCAAAATCTGTGCAAACCACTCAGATTTGTGTGTTCCTCCAGACAGGGRGGATTTCCAAATCTTCACAWAATCATGGARTGGTTTGGGTTTAAAGGCAGCTTGAGGATCATCTGATCAAATCACTCCAGACCCATCACAAGCAGCCAGAAAGGTCCAAGGAGCTTCCCAGATCAGTCCCAGATGAAAACAAGACTACAATATGTGCAGCAGGAACGTGAGAGGCTGTGGCCAGACAAGAAGGAGGTTTTGAAGGCACCAGTTGTAATCTRGAAACCAGAACAGRGCTGCTGTGTCCAGCAACAAATCCCAGCTGGAGCAGGGCAGGTCCTGCAGCTCCTCCACACAATCCCAAAAATCAGCAGCGAAGAGGAAGCTCCCAGAGCACAACAACAAAGAGAAAAAGCAGTAAGAGGCCACATACAAATGCAGTGTTTGGCCACAAATGCACTCAGCAATCTGCCCAGAGTTGTGCCAGGGGAATGAGTGGGTGGCACAAYGCTGGCAGATGGCTTTGTCCCCATCAGTGTGACACCTGCCACTCTCCAGGCCAGGAATGGATGCTGCTCCTCACAGGTGACCTTCCAGTATGCAGGAGGAAAACCTCTTCTCAATCCTGCACAGGCAGGGCCTCCCTCCCTCCCTCCTGCTCGAGTTTTTCTTTAAAGGATAACCGAGGTGAAGGCAGAAGGAGCTGAGAAGAGCAGGAGGAGCAGCTTTGAACGAGAATTCCCAGGGTCACCCATCACTGTCAGGCAGCAGCTAATGAGGAGCTGGAGCACAGATTGCCTCTTGCCTGCTGCAAGCTCAAATTCAAAGAATTCCACCGCAAAAAATGTGCTTTTGGAAAAGGTAAAGCGCAGAGATTCTCACATCTCAAATGTTTTCAGGCACACAGCAATTTGGAGGAGGCAGAGGCAGTCCCWGGAGTGCTGGGACACTGTCAATTGAGAAAGAAAGTGAACAGCACAAGGTGTCAGCAGTGTCACTATCAATGATCACCATGACTGCTGCCAAAACACCATAATTAGGATGTTATAATTGGTGATGATGTAGAGCCCCAGAGTGGGAACAGCACTGTGGAGCCCACTCAGAACTCCCAACACCCTGCTCAGGACTGCCCTGCTCACAGCACCCTGGCACTGCTGACACCAAATCCATCAGAAAATCATCACCAAATACACAGAAAATCATCCTGGCACCAGACAGAGCCTGGGGTCTGCTGCCTGAAATATTGCAAACATCACCCTTCCTGCCTGCAAGGTGGAACTGCCTTTAAAAAGGAGAACAGGGAAAATGAGAGGTATTTATAGATATTTGATTCATGTTAGTGGGGGCGATTGCAAAACTCGTTCCCAATCAGACCTCGTGTAGTTCTAAACTCCAAGCTTTTAGACAGAAGGTAAGGCAGAAAAAAACCATCAAAACCACCAAGAGTAGTAAAAAATCCCCTTTAGAATATCTATTGATATGAGYTAGTGAAGCAACAGACTTCAGCATCTTACTTGCAATCTGATTAAGTTCTGCACAAAAATAAATGTAATTCCAGAGCGCTGGTGACAGGCAATTAAACATTTTTCTCCAAATCAAAAAAACGATCAGATATTTACCAGGTGCTCAGAGTAAATGCATATTCACGGGCTTAACGAACTAAATATGCATTTAAATAATTACTTTCTTTAAGGACTTGCTGCCAGTCRATCAAGCTGGGAATTATTCCCCTTTAACAATTTTCTTGCACAGCTCCTGTACCTGAGAGAGAGCTGATGACTCTGAGCCACCAGCTCAGAYCCTTGGGGATGTGTCCCCTGCACCCATGGGGACACACTGGGAGAGGACACACCCCACAGAATCAGCTCACATTTCCCCAAAGCCTCAGTATTTTCTTGTGATTCCCCACCTGAGGAAAGCTGTTCCACAGCCCGGGTTCATTCACAGTGAATTTATCCCCATTTAGCCTCAGGCCAGCCCTGTGCTGCTCCTCCCTGCCTGGGGCTCTCTCCTGAGCAGTTTTTGGGCAGTTTTTCCCTGGTTTCTCTGCCCCAGGCAGGGTCCAGCACATCCACAGCTGCCTCAACCTCACTTGCTCCCAAATCAGCTCCAATCTCTGAGAAGAAAATCCCATTATTCTCTCTTAAGAACRCATAATTTTAACTTCCTCCCCTTAAACACCACCCCCTGTCCATCATTCCATGCCCTTTATCCAAACTGCTCCGTATCACCAACACACCCAGCAGCAGCCTGGCAGGGGAATGATGGAAACACTCAATTATTTCGCTCTCAAATCTCAAATTATTTCGTTCTGGTGGCATGAGGCCAGCACAGCCCCTCGCTCCCCACCCACGGCATCTCCCAGCATTAATCCCCACCCGACAAGCAGCTTTCTGTATCAAACACGGGCTGCCAGGGAGGGTGACAAATAAATGGAGATATCCATGAAATGAGCTGGATTCAAACTGATTTAAAGCAGTGCACAGGAGCTGCTTCACCTCCAGCCAAAGGGCAGAGCCTTTGGGACACCCTGACCTACAGCTCACCTCATGAGTGACGGGAAGGAAACAAAACCTCTGGTTGAGTTTGGACAGGAAAAGGTCAAAGATGAACCYGTGAATGCTGCACCCAGTCCTCCCCAGTGTGTGAACCGGTTCCAAACATCTGGGCCAGATCCTTCACATCTCTGTGCTGCCAGAACATCTGGAGGGGAGCAGGTTCCCCCTCCGCACACTCCCACCGGTAGGAACACTGCAGCGAGTCCTTTCAATGACCCCTGAGCTGAAAATAATAATATACACACACATTTACTGCTGCTGGGGAAGTGTTTGCTCAAGCTGGAGCTCCAGGGATTACCCAGACGGAGCGATTTTCACCGCAGCCTTTCGCTAAGGGCATCAAACGGAAAATCCAGAGGGAAAAACTACAAGGGAGCTCTGGAAGCTGCTGGCTCTGTGTGCTGGCTCCAGATTTCCTGTCCCCTCACTGATGCAGCTTCAGTGCTCCACAGTAGTCATTTCAGCTAATTGCTATCTACCATTAGCTGCAGAGTACTTACGAGGGATTCAATTCCACTGCATATTTGCTAATAAATCCCAAATGACACCGGGGAAGACAGCTGTATTTAGCTGCCTTTACCCTCTTATTAGCAGCGCTGAATGAGACCCCATTTCAATGCAGAATGGCTCCAACGAGCTGCGTCATTGTCAGAAATCCAAATTCAAGCTCCTTTTTCTTTTCCCCTGGAAAGCAAAAGTCACCCAGCATTCCCCTGCTTACACAACCTCGGTGGCTTTGATCCGTGGGGATGGGAGAGCAGAGGACACACAGAGTTATTTGCTGTTTTCAGAGCATTTTGTGAAGCAGTTTATGATGCTCAGTCGGTAGGTGCAGAAACTCCAACCTAAAGACCCCGAGATATTTTGCAGAGGTGCGAGGGCAGCAATTATCCCGTTTTTTAAAAAGGCAGCTGAGGCTCTGTGGGGAAATTCTGCCTTGCTGKGAGTCASCTGGAGGGAATGGAAAGGAGCCCARGAGCCCTGACTCCCAGAGCCTCTTCCAAACCCTCCCTCTCAAGTGCCAAATACAGCTGGACCCACAGGATGAACAGCGAGCACAATGAAATTATCTTGTGTCAGCTGAGGAGTGAAATTTCAAACAGGCAATGAGCACAAATTCAAGTCATTGTGCTCCAAAATTAGTCAAGTATCAAAGGACCACGATGGATGTAATTAACTTCCAGCACTTGAAAATGCTCAGACGAGATTAAGGTGCAAATGTGAATTTCATCTCATCCTGGTTAACAGTTTCACTCGATACCCAGTTTCAAAGCACTTAAATTATAAGATGCAAATACTTTGCAGGGTCTGAGGAAGTGATGATTAAGGAGATATCAATTTGAAAATTAATTCATTAAAACTTGTTCTGACTCCCAAATGAAAAAAAAAAAAAATGTAATAATTTCACCAAGTGCATGAACTGATCAAATTCACTGTGCAGCAGAACTCACTTTCAAGAAGAGTGGAACACAATCTCTTAGCACAGCTCATCAGCAGGGCATAAACCCAACCATCAGCAGCCATCTGAGAAAAAGAGAAATAAATGCAGAGGCCAGGAGCACCAGCTGGCCAAGCACAAGTGGAGTCACGATGCTCATGGCTGAGGATGCTCCTTCCTTTCCAGGAAGACAAAACCCAGCAGTTTTGTTTAATTCTGCACCCTAAACGTGCCCTGCAGAGCACCAGGCAAAGCACCAGGACAGGGATTGACACACTCACATTGTCACAGAGGAGATGTGGAATGAACTCAGCACAACCAAGGAAGATTCCTGAGTTTTCCACGAGCATTTTGCTCTCTTGTACGACACCAGCACYTTTAACGAGGTTAATCCATCATGCTGCCATTAAACAGTGCTCTGGGGATGGTTTGGATGGTTTCAGCAGCATTGAAGTGCTATTTCCTTCAGTCCCTTCAGCAGCCAGAGAGCAGGAGAGGACACGCAGGCTGAGTGGCTTTTCATCACCAACTTACTTTGGCAACTGGGTCACCACATCTCTCACTAAAATATACGCTGGGATTTAAACAAACTGCTCCTGCTGCAGAGAACAGCAGGTTACAATTACCATGTACATTAGAAAAATGAGTAATTGCCTTATCAACAGCTACAAAATGCAAACAACCCATTTATTTGTTACCCATTTTATTTCTGTTACCCACTGGTATAGATGAGCCCACGCAGGTCGAACTTAGCACTGAAAATGGGCAAGTCCTGGTTTGGGGGATTCTCTYCAAATTCAAAAGAACCAGAGATGAGATGTACAGATATCTCCTCTCTAAAACTGCCCCCAGACATGCAGTGGGGGCTCAGCAGCCAGTTCTCATGAGAGCAGCATCTCTCCAGGATGGGGAAAGAGCTGCCTGAGCTGGGGATCAGCCCTGAGGGATCCCAATGGAGCTACAGTGCAGCTCAGACACAGCAGAGAGCAGCTCCAGACCAAAAAAAGATGGTTTTGGACTGAAAACATCACAACCACCCCCAGCTGCTGGCAGGGTCAGGCTCAGCTCCACAAGTGGCACCAGCACAATYGTCCCAGTTGTTCTGGGCAGCTGCATGGGCTGTGAGAGCTTTCCTTTCCTGCACAACCTCCCCCAGTGAAAGCATGGCTTGTTTCCCCACAGGCCCAGCCTATTCTGCACTCGAGCTGCCTGGAAACCCCTCCAGCTGCAGCCCCCGCTTCTCCTTCCCCTCTCAGCCTGCCAGATGCTGCTGCCTCGGTGCTCAAGGRAAACAAGAGTGCATGGAAAAGGAGCACCAGGGGCTGCATTACAGGGAAACCCAGCCAAAGGAGCCACCTCTGCCTGTCCTGGATTCTTACCCATGTCCCACAGCTCATCCCAAACCCCTGCAGCAGCTGTGGGATGCCCACATTGCCCCTTTCCTGCCCCTTTCCTGCCCCCTGCAAACCACAGACCACGCTCAGGGCACGGCCAAGGGATCGTCATCGTGATGCAGCAGAAAGGAAACCATGACAAAGTTCACACCACAGTWTTTTCCACTGACTCCACAGCAACCTAGAGCCAATTTGGTTCTGTTCCCTTCCTGTCTCATCTGCTTCCGTCAGCCCCAAGCCAAGGGTTTCAGTCCAAGAGAAAGGGGCCTTTGGGATCCATCAGAAAACTCCCACCCTGATCCTGGGCCAGGGAGGAGCTGAGCCATCCCAGCCCACCAAGAGAACGCTGAGGATGCTCTGCAGCACCTGCAGTCACACCTGAGAGGGGTTTGGATGTGCCCTCAGTGACAGAGCCAGCACTAACCTGGCCCTGGCAGTTCCTGCAGAACTCACTGAAGAGCAAACAGCAGGGACCAGAAAAATGCAGTGAATCCAACCAAGCAGCRACTTCTTTTACAAATGACCATCTGGTAAAGCCTGTGAGGAGGGTGAAATCAAGCCAGAGCAACCAGTGAGTGCCTGTGACAGTCCCTCCCTTGGTGATTACAGCCCTGGGAGCCCAGAGCAGAGGGATTCACAAAGGGGGCACTCCTGGGGCACACCGGGCACGGGGGCAGAGCTTCTGTCAGGGCTGAAGCACTGCCAGCACCAGGGCAGATTGCTGCTGGCAAAGCTGCAGCACAGCAGATTGCACCGATTTCACATTGTTTTTCTGCAGCTGTCTCTGTTCTGAGGGCTGTGAAAAGCATTGTTGAAAATTCCAGRGGTGCCAAAACTCGGGCATCAGCCCAAAGACACTCGTGGGTTTAAAACACTGACCTGGACAGCAGAGCCAGAGTTCACACAGGACACTGCCCGCCTCCCTGGCTGTTCCACTGGATTTTGTGAAGATAATATTCCACATCTGCCTGAAAAACAAGGCAAGAGGCTCCCCAGGAGCTCAGCTATCAGCCAGGTGTCCAGCACAACCTTTGCCAACATCTTTAAAACTGTTCCTGCAGCTCCTCTGTGCAAACCCAGACTCACCAGAGCAGCACCARAMGCACTTTTGGGTCCTCCACAGCACYGWGGATAAGTCTGCATCCCAACAGATTAATGTGCAAGCCCACAAATCCCAGCGTGGCAGGATTCCCAGAAAGGCACACAGCTCCATGCAAGGTGAGAATTGTGTTCAGCTTCGCTCCTCCCCAGAGCAGCCCCACTGTCTGGCACYGTGCTGGGTGTCTGCTGCCTCTGCAGGGAACCCTGGAGCTCCAGCACCCTGCAAGCTGCTCTCACTGCTTCCACAGCTTGGTGGGACTGTGTCCTCCACCGCATCTTCCCAAATTTTTAGCACTTCTGTCCCAGTGTGGCTCYGTGGAAAACATCTCCCCTGGAAACGCTTCGCACGCCCGCGCAAGTCAAGGGCAGGGAGGGAAGGTCTGCTCCTCCCCACACCCCAAATCAGCCTGGCTCTGACTCTGTGGCCTTAGTGCACTCTAATCACAGTGTAAACAGCAGCAAACACCTATTTTGATATGAGTTTGTCACGTAGATCACGTCCTCTGGGTGTGAAGTGGGCTCTGGTCGTGTTCTTCCATAGGAGGAGTTTGTAGGAACATCCTGCTTCTTGAAAAGTCTCCCCAAATACAGCAAGAACGCTTGTTTGAGGTTTAGTTCAGACCCTTTTTGCAGCCTCACAGGTATTGCACTGAGTTTACAGAGCACAGAATTCCCTGCTCCCTGTGAGAGAAGGGAGGATCCAGCAACGCTCACACACATGCCCAAATCCAGGGAGCCCGTTTATCCTGATAACTGAATAATGCATGCCTGCAGGAAAAAATAAATCTCTGCTCCTGCACAGAGACATCAGCATCATCCAGCAGCGAAAAAAAMCCACATGGCACAGCACCAGGCGGCATGGGAAATGTGCTTCAGGAGCAGGGATGGGGAGGAGACAGGAGACACGACAGCTCTTACCTTAACCCGAGAGGGTGGCGGAGCTGCTGCCACGCAGGATTTCCACGGGGATTTCGTGTGCAGGAGGAGCCTGCCTGTTCCAATCCAGGCCACTACAGAGTGGCTGCATTTGTGCTGCACAAACAGCCTCCACCAACCTTTCGGGAGCAGTTCCATCCACCAACACACATGGCTTTAATTGGGGATGCTTTTTTTTTTTTTTCCACTTCCATCCCAGTCACATGTTTGGAGCTGTTACTTTTCTCTCCTCTGTGAGTATCTGGATGGCTGCGTTCTCACTCTCCTGTCTGAGCCACGCCAGCCTCAGGCAAGCAGCTCGGAGAGCGTCAGCCTCGACAAATGAGTCAGTTCTGTCTGGAGCCAGGTCTGCCAAGCATCTCCTGCCTTCACTTCCCTTCCCTTCCCTTCTCAGGCTGCTGYTCACACAGCTGCCCTGCACAAGGGCTGGAGATCCCTGAACCTCAGCCAGAGCCCTTCAGGAAGGGATTTCCACCAGAGGAGAATCACTTTGTTCAGAGCAGGAACACGACAGTTCTCTCTGCTCATTCCTTGTCCTTACATGACAGATCTGCTCCCTCTGCAAAGTGGTCACTCACTGGAATGACTGATGGCAACTTTCTGCCAAAAACTGATGCCAAAGGATGGTTTTGTTGAAGGGAACATCTTGCAGAGTGAGTTTTTCTTTTCTTTAGAACAGCAGAGGAAAACGTGGGTATTTCCAGTCATTTCATCATTAACTCCTCACATACCTGAACACGTACTGGAGGCTTCCCCTGGACCAGGATGTCCTCAGAGCCCGTGGTACCTTCAGGAACACTCCCTGTCTGCCCTCCCAGCAGGGCACAGGAAAGGGATGAACACAGAGCAAACAGCAGCTTTTCCTTCTCCCGTGGCTTTACCCAGGAAGGCACCAAACCACACATTTCCACCATCCAACCGGTTCGTGCTCGTAGCTCCCTGGATTATTGCCCTGATGGAAGCAATTCATAGCAGAGCTGGCCAAGGGCTGCAGCCTTAACATTCTGAGCACATCGCAGAGAACTCATATGTTTTATTATTTAGCCCCATGCAGGAGCTCAGACGCTCGGCTGAACTCGGAGGTCAGGAAATGCCTGGAGGTTCACGTGGAGGATCACAATTCCAGGACATTCATGGACTCAACTCTGCACTCACTCACCATCAGATGTTGGCCCRTGGGTTTCCCAAGCTGGAAATCACAAGGGTTTGTTTGTCAGGAGGGAAGGAGAAGCACACGTGGCTCAGGATGGTCGATATTTTCATTTCTTGGTCGCTGGTGGTTTGTATTCCTGCCTTCACACTGCGGAAGGCCGGGCTGATGAACAAGCTGAATCTGATGGCCTCTGTGTTTCGCAGCAAGATCCAATCCCCAGAGCATTTCCTCCATACAAATCTCTGCAGACAGCTGCTAAAAAAAGGGGCTGTTTGTGCTGCAGCACCAGCTGGGAATGGTGAGTGTACAAGGACAGGAAGGACAGGACCCTYCCCAAGGCACTGGCAGCTCCTGCCCATCCCAAATCCTTCCAAATCTGGAACTACAGAGATGTGTGTGCTTTTCTGACTCYACCCCAAAAGACAGCCACCCCAAAGGCAGGGCACCCAGCAGCTCCACTCACTTAGGTCATTTAACTTGCAGGATTTTCTGACAGGAAACATTTCTCTGTGTCCTCCTCTCATTTTCTAAATTAGCTGCACTCTTCCCAGAGCCTGAGAGAAGGGAACTCGTAGAATCACAAGTGCCTGAGCATTCAGGGCTGTTCTCCYTTCTTGCAGCCAGTGACCAGAGCCCACCCAGGCTGCTCTTTCTGCTGYGCTTTGCAGCACCACATTTCTAAGGCACACCTTGTGAAAGAGGCAGAGCCTGGTATTTCATTCACCAGCTGCTAACTTCCTGCTAAAAAAACTTTCTGCTCCCTTGCCCGTTGAGAACAGCAGAGCCGCTGTAATTTCGCGTGACAGCAGCGCTGCACTGCCCAGCAAAGGACGAAGCCAAGGTCTCCAATTCACAATTAGCACAATTACCCTCACKCTGACGTGGGTAAGGAAGGAGTGGGAGTCAGGACATTCAGCTCCCAGTTTTGCCCCTTTATTCTCTTTCACCCTGAGGACTGTACAATTTCCCACCCTTGAAAACAGGAATAATATTTCCCAGAAAGGCCGCAATAAAATAAAACATGGTGTTTTACTATGCACTCTGAAACCCTGGAACGGATGCAGCCCTGCCAGGATCCACTCTGCACCATCACACAAACCATGAATAACAATAATCATTAACAAATAGCCCCAGAGAGATGAATATTTATCAGCACTCCCAGCTCTCCTCAGGCACGAATGGATACTCCACAAAAATCCACTTCAACTCTGCAGCGTGGATCACAGGAGAAACTTGTCCCACAGCTAATCTGGGCAAACTGACAGCTCCAGTTCTACCCAGGCATTTTTAAAAGCAGCTTCCAAGACAAAACATCTGCTCCCAGGTGGAGCATGAAACAGCTTTTACACTGAGCTACGTTTTTAATGTAACACGGGTGTTTTCCCCATTTAAATCATTTTTCTTGATCTTTCTCCTGCATTAGCCCCAAGCTCCCAGTGAAGAGCCTCTCTGGCTGCTCCAGAAGGTGAAAGTGCAAAGGGTAACAGAAAAACGTGAGGGGAGCCAAGACAATCCAATATTCCTCTTTCAAAAATCCCTCCAGGGGTAGCAGCTGCACAGAGTTACTGATGCACAGCAGAAGGTGAAGCTCATTCAGAAGGATTTTGTCTAATCTCAGAGYCAGAAAGGAACTCACCTGTGGTTCCAGTGCCTGGCATCCTTGGGCAAAATCCTCTTGCTGAAAGTAAAATGGGAATAGAAGGTTTTGAAGCTATTTACTCCTGCCCTGAAGGTACTGAACAGAGAGCAGCACTGCTTTCCAAGTCATTAATTCAGGGGTTTTGCTGCTGCTCCAGTGTCCAGGGGCTTGCAGAAGGTCTTTTAATCCCTTCCACTGAAATAACAAAGAACAGATATAAATGAAGGTTTCAGCATGTGCTTGCCTCTCCTTTTCCAGGCTTCAGTGGGACAGGGATCCATCAGGCACTTCCAGGATCAGGCCACTGCAGCAGTTTGGGTTTGGCTGCCCACTCTGAAGGCTCTCAGCCCAATGCCTCAGATTCATTTCTAAAAAGAGCCTGTCTTTGCCCCACTCCTGGTGGGAACAGAGGTCAYGGCTATTGTCCTTAACCAGCCCTGTTAATTTTATCTCAGGAGAAGTGAGTTAAGTCCCTTAAGCACAGAGCTGTGCTGCAAATTGCTCATTTACTATTGCCCTTGAAACTGCACTGTAATGATAATTTTTCACTTCCTTCCCTAGGCAGTTGCATAACATTGCTGGGCATTGTTTAGAGAGCTCCAAAGCTGAGGCAGCCGTGTCCCTTTCCCCTTCTCCTCACCCAGCACTGGCAGGGATGTTGACTTTCTGGTTGTGGGGTTTTTTTTGGCTTTTTTTTTTCACTTTATCAGCTTATTATATTAAACAACAGATGGACGTGACTCTGAATGCAAAYAGCCTTCCAACCAAATTATTCCTACTTTCAGTATAAAATAAAATAAATCCCATTTATACCAGTAAAATCTAAGCCAATTAGAAAGTCAGATCTGTCAAATAACATTTAATTAGAAGTATCTTTAGGGAGGGRACAGCTCAGTCAATGAAAAGCTTTCCCACTGACAATATAAATAGCCCAGGCCCAGAATTTAACAGCCCCACTTTGTGGTTGGGATACTCAGCCTCTGTGCCCACACCAGGAGGAATTTGGGTTTCATGGCTTTGGTTGGCAAAGGATTTTATAACAGGGAAGTGGAATTCTAAAAGCTGGGCTGGAAAATCAAAGGGGCACAGAGAGCAGGGCTGGGATGAGAGGGATGGGACACAGCACCAAATGCACCTGACAGCAATTTGGAGATAAAAATGCTTCTCAAGCAGAACAGCATTGAGAGTTAGGTCAAATCCATCTCTCCACTTCCAGACACTTGCTGCTTGTGGCTTCTTGCAGTGTCAGACCTGCCAGGCTTCAAACCTGTTCTTCAGACAAGTCCGAGTGCAAGTTTGGACATCACCTCGAGTGCAAAAATATGAGACAGCAAGAAATCAGCATACCACAACAAAAATACACTTTGGGTTCTCCAGTGCCACAAAGCCTGAGCTGCAGGAGAGGAGGCAAGAGAGCACAGAGGAGAAAGCAGGAAATGAGAGCTGGGGAGAGGAGACTCAGAACACAAGGCAGGGTCACCCCAGATCCACCTCAGGGTCCTCACTGCAGCTTCCAGCACAGCAATCCCTCCCTGTCTGATAGGGAAAAATCCCTCACTATCTGATAGGGAAAAATCCCTCCCTGTCTGATAAGGAACAATCCCTCCCTATCTGCCTCCTGCAGACGCTCCCTCCCAGCCCCAGGCCTGGATCAGGCAGGAGAGAAGCTGATTCCCCAGACTTTTTCCAGCATATCCAATTTTAAGCCTTTCTGCTGCTGGCCATGACTTTGCTCATCCTCAAGACACCACCAAGGCAAGGCTTTCCCCTGTGGTTTATGTAATAAATCAGGAAAAAATCCAATGTCTGGGGCACTCTTCACTGAGCTGGAAGAGGGCAATGCCAGTGGAGCTGTGCAGCCTGTTCCTGTCTCTCATCACTGGAGTGCTCATGGTCCAGCTGCATTTGGCTCAAGAGAGGAAGAGTCAAAAAGGATTTTAAAAATCACTCTTCTATAACAAATCAGTTTCTCAGCTTTCATAASACGTTTTCATCCTTTGGTGTAAAACAGGCTCTGCTCCCATAACTTTGAAAATAAGGGGCAGAAGATCTGTGATTGGCCACATCCTCCAGGAAAACAAATTAATCACACACAAGGTTTTTCTGTGGCAAAAGAGACACCAGCTACATCTCTGACAAGACCCACCACCCACATAAACAAAACTGCTGCACCTTGTCACCGTGATCCAAACACAAATGTCCTGGTACAGTAACTTTTTCCAGCGTCCCTCCTTTCCTGCTGGCCAGGAGATCYTGGAGATCTTTCCCAGGAGGGAGCACCCAGTGACCAAAGCAACAGGGCAGCAAAAGGCACAGCCTGGCAGCCAGCATTCCAGGTGGGAAGGGGCACAGCTGCTTCCAGCCCCAGCTCTGGGGTGATTATTAAATTTATCCTGCAAGGGAGCAGCTTTGAGGGCTGTTCTCAGGCTACACACGAGTCACCAACTGATTTGACTTCAGCTGACTCAGAGGCAAACTCTGAATAACCACAGACACGTGGCCAACGCACAACGATCTCTTTCTTGTCTGCTTGGCACCGATGCCTCGTGCAAGGCAGGATTTTGGGATAAAGCATCCAGAGGGATTGCTCTCACCCCAGAAGAGGCACAACAAGCAGCTCTGGCAGAATTTGAAGCAGAGGAGTGCAAGTCAGCAGAGGAGAAAGGCAGGGCATCACCTCAGCTCCATTTCCATGTGCACAGAGTCCCATTAATGCACCGAGGATAAGGAGTGTTGGCATTGCAGCAGCACCCACAGGGCAGGGGCAAAACAGGGTCACACTGTGCCATGGGAGAGCAGAGGGAGCAGGGACAGAGCTTCTCCCCACATCCCACCAGCTGAAACACAGAGGAATCAAAAAGAATGCCCAAAAGTCSTGGGGAAACCCTCAAAACAGCCAAGCACCAATGCAAGGTGTGCCCAGAAAGGCTCCTGTCCCTGCTGAGTGGACACTCCACGTTCTGCTCCACTCCACGTGACTCACCAGTGCTGAAAGTACAAATGAGCTGCTCAAAACATCCCAAAACAGATGTCAACAAARCCAGCCCTGCCAACCCTGCCCACTAAGCTACCATTTCATTTTTGCTCAGGCCACCTATTATGCAGCACAGCTATTTTAGAAATGTTTGTCCTGTTTTACACATCYTTCTGCCTGCTGGAGACTGAGTGCAGGAGCCAAAGAAGAAAAATKGGACTCTTTCAGAAACCTCTAAACCAGCATTCACAGAAGTAATAATCAAGCAACTTCAAGTTTAATCTGTGGAGTAAACAGAGACCAAATGGTCATTCCCAGCTTTCTGGTAGTGCACCTGAGCCCTTTCCCAATCCAGCAGAGGAAGATAATTGCACTTCTCCAAACCCAGTGCTGCTGCTGGTGCTCATTTTCACCTCAGGCAGATACTGTTAAATACCACCACTCGGAAAGAAAATAGCTGTTAGCCCTATATAAAGTCCAGATTTAAGAACTGTGAAAGCTTACTTTATAAGGATTGGCAGTGGGAAAATTTTGGGATATTTCATGGTGTTGTGACCCTTTGGATACACACAAAACAACCAGGAGCCACTCCAGGCAAGGCTCACCCCAACAGTGATTTTTTCCCCCAATTTGCTTTGCAAACACCAGTTCACTCTGCCTCAACCACCACACTGAGCTGTTCCCTCTCTCACTGCCTTTCATGTCAGAAAACCAGCAGTTTTTCCACCCCAGTTTTGCTATCAGAGCGGGAAGAAGCTGCCTCCTCTCAGAGCTCTGTGGTGCTCAGAGCTCTCTCTAATTGCCCGATGCACATTCAGGTCAGGTCCTCACCGTGGTGACACTAATGACTGAGATGGGGACTGTTTATCACACAATCAAGAAAAGTTTGTAAACATCACAAAAGCCATCAGTGCTTTGGAAAACAGAGGCTGCAGGAGAACAGAGAGGAAGGGAGGGGAAAGGGAGGAACAAGGTGTGCTTTTCTCTGGGTTCTCAGGYCAGATTAATGCATTTCTGGACTGATTGCAGCATTGTCTAATGTTCTTTCTGTGTGRGATCAATAACATCTCCATGATGTCAGTGCAGCACTGTGATGGTTTCCCCAGGACATGTCCACCTCTCCCTCCCAGACCCAGAAACCTCCAGAGTGGMCTTTTAAAAGCAACAGGCCAAACCCAGGGCAGCTCTCTGGACTTGTCCCCAGCATGAACTTGTCCCTCTCCACAGTCCAGGGGAATAATTGGATGGCTTTGGTGCTTCCCACACATTCAAATTCAGGCAGTCAGCACAAAAAGGCAAGTTGGAGCACCTGCAGCAGTGCACAAGGGCAGGACACCCACTGCCAGCAGCTATTTCACAGCTCTACAACCCGAATTCTGCCCAACAGCTCTTCAGAGGTTACACACACTTGAGTCAATGGACTTGAATTAGTACCAGCCCAAAACCTCATTGAAGGTAAAGCAATAACTCAGGCTCACACACAGCTCAGTCAGCTCACATTTGAGGAGCACAATCACTGAACTGGACAATTCCAGCAGTGACCCCACACCCAGCACCAGGAGCAGACCCCCACAGCCACACCAGAACACCCTCCAGAGCCAAAACTTTCACAATTCCAACAAGTCTCCCTGGAGATTTAACAGTTGTGCGTAGCAAATGGCATCAGGAGGGTGAGCAAGGRCAGATGTGCAGAGCTGCACAGGGACAGGAACACCCTGGGTTGTGGTGGGTGACTGCTGCAGCAACAGTTGTGACTTCACCTCTGTAAACAGAGAATTTGGCCCAGTCAGCAGCCAGAGTGTTTGCAGCCAGCACAACAGAGCACAGGCCTTTGTTTAGGAGGGGTGAACTCAGGGAGGTGCTGAGGGATGCCATGAAATGAATTAACACTCTCATGGTGTGCACACTTCTCCCCACCCACCCCTTTCCTAGAAGGAATTTCCTCCCCCAGCTCCCCAGGTAAGAATTCCAGCACTCCCTGCTTGCACAGGTACCTTCTGCAATTCATACACCTCAGTGAGTGTCTCACCAAAACCCAAAATCCACCACAAATTAAGATTTTGTACCAGTTCCAACAGCTTTACCCTCTCATTTGAGATTCCACCCATCCCACCAGACAGACGCACTGAATTCAACCCGAACTTTCTACACTGCAATACAAGAGAAAGAAGAAACTAAGTTACCACTTACATCACAGAGCAGTAGGGACAGAGAAGCTCTACCAACATGCCAAGGCTTAAAAAGCACAGTGGAGACTTTGAAAACCACATGGTCAGCCAGAATCACCCAGATAAGCCACAGGACAAATGCTTCCCATTTCTCTTCTAGTCTCTCTTCACCAGGAGCTGGGAGCAGTGTTCATGTGCAGGGACATATTTGTCATAAACACTAAAATTTCATTTGCAGAACTGACCAAAATCCAGTCCCCAAAAAGTTTCCAAGAAAAAAAAAGAGAGAGAGGAAGAAGCAGCCCCAGTCTGGTTAAAATCCAGCAGGTTTCTCCACAGCTCGAGCTCCCCCAGAGCAGACAGAGCAATGATATTAAATGTGCTTCCTCCTTTCTTTTTCCCTGGAGTTGCTCTACAATACAACATAACCAAGAAACACCTGCTGCCCTAATGAACCAACACTCATTAAAGGAGACAACCCACTAGCTGCTCTGCTAATTACTGCAGAGCATGCAAAGAGAATTAATGAAAAGCTACTGTATTCCATACACTTCAACATTCTTGGGGKTTTTTAGCCCTCTAGTCCAGCTACTGCATCACCTCCCCTTCTGACTGATAGAGGAGAAATAAAACACAACGATGGTGAACGGCATGAACCACGCTGTAAGGCCTCAAAGTGACTCATTTAATCTACTTGGGGTTCAGTCTTTTCCMATTTTGATCTAAATCAAGAGAATGGGCAAGATACAGCACTGCCATGAACGCCAAACAGCCTGGAGGTATTTTTTTTTTCTCCCAGCCCTGTGTGAATTTCTGTAGTTTTAAAGCTGAGACTCGAAGTCTCTGCAGTGCGATCAGGAGCCTCCCATGCGATTGCCCAGCCCCGAGCAGCTTTCAGCATCGGCGTGTTCAGCAGAGGAGCCGCTCGCTSCGGGGCAGTGCCCGCGATCGCACCGGGGCACCGCCAGCTCCCACCACCCACCCGGGGAGGGAGAGCCGTGTCCTCCCCGGTTCCTCTCACTCTGCTCCGCTGATCCCCACCCGTGCAACAGCTCCTGCCTTCCCAGGGCTGAGCGCTGAGCGCTCCCCGGCGCGGCGATGGGGCCGGGCTGTCCCCAAGGAGCGGGCTGTCCCCAAGGAGCGGGCTGTCCCCCAGGAGCGGGCTGTCCCCAAGGAGCGGGCTGTCCCCGGGGCTCCGCGGGCTCGCTGATGGGCACAGCTCCGGGATTAGGCTCCCCCCGGTCCCGGCTCCCCCTCGGCCCCGCTCACCTGGAGTAGAAGCGCCGGGCGGCGGAGCCCGGGCTGTCCCCGCCGGGCGGGCTCGCCATGGGCGCCGGCCCCGCGGCGGGGAGCGGGCAGCGGAGTATGGCAGCGCCGGGAAGTGATGCACCGAGCAAAGAAACTCGCGGGCAGGCCCCTCCTCCGGCTGATGTCACCCGGCCTGCCTCCCGCCCGCCCGGCACGGCGGGTCCCGCCGCGGGACGGGGAGCGCGGCTGGGCATGGCAGAACCCGGGCACGGCAGAACCCGGGCACCGAAACCCCCGGGCACCGAAACCCCCGGGCACCGAAACCCCCGGGCACGGCAGAACCCGGGCACGGCAACCCCCGGGCACCGCAACCCCCGGTCACCGAAACCCCCGGTCACCGAAACCCCCGGGCACGGTAACGGCTGGGGCACGGCAACCCCCGGACACCACAACCTCCGGGCACCGAAATCCCCGGGCGCGGCAGAACCCGGGCACGGCAACGCCCCGGGCACCGAAATCCCCGGGCACCGCAACACTTCGGGCACCGCAACCCCCGGGCACGGCAATCCCCGGGCACCGAAATCCCCCGGGCACCGAAACCTCCAGGCACGGCAGCGGCTGGGGCATGGTAACCCCCCGGGCACGGCAACACCCCGGGAACCGCAACCCGCGGGCACCGAGGGTGACAGAACCCCGCTGTCCCCCCGGGGACAGCCCCGGTGTAGCCTCACCGCTCACCTGGGAGTGGCCGCGGCAGCCGCAAACACGCAGCACACCTCACCCCGGGCAGCACACCTCACCCGGGCAGCACACCTCACCCCGGGCAGCACACCTCACCCGGGCAGCACACCTCACCCCGGGCAGCACACCTGTCCCTTAGCGCCGAGGGAAACGGGAGCAGCAGCGCTCATTTCTGACCAGGTGATGCTGCTGGAAGCTGTAATGAGGAGTCTCGGTTTTGGCTTGGACAAAACCCTTTGGTCTTYGAAAGTGTCTGCACCTGGAGGCAGCCAGGACTCGCAGCTGGGACCTGGCAGGAGATGGCAGGGCTGTGTTTGCTGTGCTGGGTCAGCAGGGCTSTGCCACAGGCACASTGAGCCACAGARCAGTCTGGCTGCTCTTTTTGGTTGTGAGGAATCCAYCAGCAAAAGGGATTTTCCCTCCAGCCCACAGAAGGTTCTCTCAGTTAACTCTGTCCTGTTGAATCCTTTGATATTTATCATCACCCAGACACCTAGAGAAGGCTGCAGGTCATCTTCAAACACTGCACCCAGCATCTCCAAGGCTTGAGATGCTCCTGGAAAAGTTCGGGAGTTGGTCACACAGCAGAAACCTGTCTGGAAGTTAGGGCCACTTACCCAGCAACAACAAATGAAGCATCATTATCATCACAGACCCCTCCAAAGAAGCACAGCTAAAAACTGTGGCTTTTGCTGGGTTCTAGCAGTTGGAACCCAGAGCCCTGTGGTCAGAGGGAATCCAAAGCCATGCCTATTTACCAGGCTGTTTCACCCTGGGGATCTGCTCACAGCCCCTCTCCAGAGTAAACCCAGATCCTGCTGGGGAAAAGCATCATCAATAACACCCCACTAGCAAACCACAAAAGCCTCTTTCCCAAGAGCTAATTGATTGGACATTTAAATTCAAAACAAAAACCCATAAACAAACCTGTGTCTGTGTCTGAGCTTAGGAATAGTCTGCAGTCTGTAGATAAACCACAGCAGAGAAAGCTGAAACCATCCTACTGAGAGCTGTTGCCTCACTTAGTGAGGTGTAYTGCTGTCCTCAGTGCCTTATTATCATAAAAAAGAGGAACTGCTCTGCTCTCCTGAGTAAGCAGAARCCCCACTGGAAGGTCCAGGGTCAGCCCAGCCCAGGCAGTTTTTACCCAGGTGGTTCCACAGACAGCAAAGCAGCTTTTCACAAGCCATGGAAGCATGGGACTGTTCAGCCCTCCAGAGGGGGTGTTTGTCCATGCCTYCCYTCTYTTCCAGACARGGACATCAGTGCAGAARATGAAAACCAGTTTGTGCTGCTGCTGCTCCAGCCCTGCCTCAGCCCAGGCGCTGAGGATGCTGAGCTGAGCTGGGCCCCAGCACTGGGCTGGCACCCAGCGAGTGTGGGAAGATAGAGGAATTGCCCTTCAGAGAAACAATGCTGGAAAGGAGAGCAAGGGAGAGCAGGGAGGAGGCCAGCTTCCAGTTTGGGCTCCAGCCAGGCCTGTGGTATTCCACAGAGCTCTGGGCAAACGGGTCACCCACACGTTAATGACACAGGAATCGCTCGGTCACATTCCAGGGCCTGGGTTGTGCAGGAGGTCAGGCTAAGATGAGCATAATGGTCCCCTCTGGCCTTCAAACTCATGAATTTGCAATGGATAATTTATCATCTGACAAACTCAGCTTCTCTTTCTTCTTGTACGAGTGGCAAATAGGTCACAATAGATTTGAATTCATTAGATGAAATAATTCAATTACTTGGCTGTGGCTTGGGTTTGGTTAACCCTACATGTTCATGCCAAGCAGCTCCCTGCAAGRACTTGGAGCTCAGCCACAACTCAGTTCCATTGCTCAGCAATGAAACAGGAAAATTTTAGGAGTTCAGAGAGAAAGAAAGGCCAGCACTTCAGAAATGMCACTAATTCCTCTGTGTGCACATTGTGTCATGTGCTGGGAAGGACCTGGAGCAATTAGAGAGACTCCAGATGAATGTGACAAGTGTGACCTACCAAAGAGAAAGGTAGGAGAATTGATTTGTTCAGTATGGATAAGATCAAGAAGTGGAGCTGGAATCTTTAGGCATTAAAAGGGCTGCTGCAGAATGGAAAAAAAGGAGGAATGGATGCTGGAGAGCAGGGCAGGGTACAGCATAGCCAGGCTAGAATCCTTCAGAGGCAACGCAGGCTTCATGTTTCTGTGACCACATGCACCCCTTCACCTCCAACATCTTCTGTTTCTGCAATCTTAAGGCTCAAAATCTAGTTCCTCCCAGTTCCTGGCTGTCTCTACACCTTCACTTACAAACACAGCTCTAAACAATAGCATTGCAGGATCCTTAAGGCTTCTTGAGCAGTTTTGAATGTTTCTTTAATAAATTGATACCCAAAGCTGTGACAACACAAGATGAAAGAGCTCCAACTGCTGCCATATTTCCTTCCACTTGGAAGAGACAGCCTTGAGAGCAGGAAGACAAAGAAAGCTCCAGGGAAGACAGCGAGACAGAAGTCAACAGTAAATTTTGCCAATCGTTTAAGAACTGCCAGGACATGGGAACATCCCTCTGTTGCCTCCATGTCTTCATCATCCAGACACAGCAGAGCCAGGCACTCCCTCCAAAACACAAAGATTTATCTCAATTAGCACGGCAGCTTTCCCGCAGCTCATGGAATGGATTGCTGGGGGCCTCTGCTGGGGTTTGTGTGCAAAAAGAGCTCTGCAATCCACGCTCTGAAGCTGACAGACCCCAGCTGAAATCACTACAGAGCTGGCACTGTAATTGTCTTCTCTTTCTGATGACAGCGGTGATTAATCACCAAACTTTGCAGTGTCTATTTTTTTTTTTTTCCAAGCTGGCAGGTTCTGAGAGCACCTTGCCATTGTCCTGCATTCCATTTTCTAAATCTCTCTAAACATAGCCTGCAAGGAAGTTCTGGTTCAAACCACCCTGAAAAAAAAAAAAAAAAAACCACACAGCAAAACTGATGAAACTTTGTGTTGACTCATATCCATTTCACAGGTGTGAATTTAGCTGAAAGGAAGTTTGCACCTTTTTAAAAACAAAATRCCCCAGTGGATGTCATTTTCTTTGTGTGTCCATGGGTATTTTTCAGCTGGGTTCAGCTCTTCCCCAGGCCTGGAAGGGAGGGGATGATTGGCCAAGACTGCTTTCCTGTGGAACATCAGTGTTGGTGCTGCCTCATGCCAGTTTGTAAAGTGGAAATAACAAAACAAAATAACTTTTATCCATCCCTCCTGGGCAAGGAACAATGGCTGGAGATCTTTAATGTGTCACTGAGCTGTGTCACAGCAGTTTGAACGAGCCTGACAGCAGTGTGAGGATGGGTAAGAGAGGAGTTGGCTTTGTGAGAGACAAAGGGAATAATAAAAATGCCCCTGGAGGGTCTGCTGGTGTGCAAATCAGGGCCACACACGGCCTGTCTGAACCAGGAACATTTGCCTTGGCTTGGCGATTTTCATAAAGCATTAATTACATGAGTTGCAACAACATTCTCAGAACAGCCCAGAGCCACGAAGGAGTGGGGAGGGAGCAGGGATGGGTTTCAGCAGCAGTGCTTAGCTATTCCTCTACTTAAAACAACATATTAAGAACAAGGTTCAATGTCTGTGTTAGGGGAACAGAACCCTCCATGCTTCTGAAAGATTGAACAGTTCTAAATAAAACTGCTGTGCCACACAGCTCTTTTTTTTCAGGACCTGGAAAGAGATTATCGTTTTCAAGGGCTTTTACAATCTTTCTTTCCACTGAGTCTGGTCCTAAGGCTACAAAACTCCTCTGATCAGAGGGAAGGACTCAGTGAGGAACCATTATTTTATCTCCAAAGTAGAAGCACAAAAGGTTATTACAATCTGCAGATAACCTGTAATAGAGACTCACAGCCAGGAATATTATTCAYACCTGAAATAAAGAGGATCATCTGAGAGTGAAGAGTTGTTTTGCYGACTGTGATTGTCTCTTTTAAAATCTCCTGGAGCACAGACATTCAGGAAAAGCTCTGAGTAACGAGCTCCTCTGAATAATTCAGYGGTGTGCTCCTGAAACAGCCAGAGCTGCTGAGCACAGAATGAGCCTGCCCAGTTTGGGATGGGTAAAATTCTGGGATGCAAGCCCTTCCCTGAACCTGGGCAGGATCACAGCCATGGGCTCTCACCTTCCTTTCCCCACCTCAGGGTGAATCCTCCTGCCCTTCTCTCTCTGCTGAAAACAAGCGCTGGTTCTCACATCCCTCGTGTTTGGGGGCACCTGAGGATCTGGCCTTTGCTTTGTGCATATTTACACATCCTGTGTCTCTGATGTCCCCGAATTTCCTTTTCATTAATGCTCCTCTGRGCCTCAGAGGAGGCAAACAAAGCAACAGAGCTCATCCGCTTCCTTCAGCTTTCAAGCTTGACTGAAAATGCTCCATAAAATAAATAGCAAGAGACCCTTAAAATGTCCTTGCTCCCARCCTGGTAGAGAGCTGGATGAAATGGAACCCTGTGGCCTGGCACTGGCCTGCCTGGGAGATGGGGATTTTTTAGGCAAGGCCAGAGGGACTGTCCTGATGGCTTTGTCCTAATGTCATGTGTCCTTTGTATCCAAACCCCGGCAGCTCCTCTCCCACTGAAATCTTGCTYTTTACCTCGGAGCAGAATGACTGTTCAGAGTGCCTGGGAAGGCTTTTGAGCTCAGCAAGTTCCAAGCACAGGAGCTGATGGTGTTGCAGCAGAGTTCTGCCTCGTGCCAACCTCCTCTGTGCCCTGGCATCTCCTCTCTGGATGCATTTCCTAAGGGACACTGGACCAGCTCTCCCTGGCATCCCCAGTGATGTCTGCAGCAAGCTGGACATGCTTAAGGAACATTTCTGCTTTTTTCTTACCCCTTGGTACATTCCCATCCCTTCTCAGTGCCTGGAAGCAGCTCTCACTGTTCCTGCAGGAGGATTCAACATCATGGTGGTGCCTGTCCCTCCCGTGAGAGCTTCAACCAAGACCCCAGCAGAGTGATGGGAGGCTCCCTTGGGGCTCACCACAAAAATGCTGGATTTTTCTTGCCTTGCAAGCCTTGATGGCAGCACCAGGGAGCTTTTCTTGGAGGCACCTTATCAAAGCTCTATTGCTCAGGCAAATATCCCAGAGCTCAGTCATGATCAGCTTCTATTTACAATGTTGGCAATGGGTTTGTTTAACCAACTTCAATTTCCAAGAGTCAACAGACAAAACCCCAATTTCTTCTGCTGGAAGTCTGGGAAAACCTCCTGTTGGCATTGACTGAAATAAAGAATAATCTTGTGTTAAGAATTGAAAGCCCGTGGGGGAAATACACATTTTCACCTTTGAAGGGGGCTTTATTTCCTTTTCAAGTTGTAACTGTTGGTACTGACATTAATTACGAGCATGTTTGGGTTTGTTTTCAAACAGATTGCCAATATTTGCAGTGTAATTGAATTATTTAGTCAAGCTTCTGCAAGTGCTTTCCAAACACTCAGGGTGGAACTTGTTTCTATTTAACTCCCAGCAATTCTGTGAATCAGAGGCAGGCGGAGAAGAATTTGCTGGCGAGGTGACTCTGTCACAACCACAAGGTCACCGAGGCTCCTGCAGCCCCCAAACCTGCACGTGGTGACAGGAAGCACATCGTGGTTATCACCAAAACTGCATCAAACCACAGGCTCAGGTCTGAGTTCACCGAGTCACCGAGTTTCCAATCAGCAATCAAAGGCAGCACAAAAATACCACCACGTCCTGCTCAGCTCTGCTCGGTTTTACACATTTTCCTACAGTTCTTGGTACTGAAGGTAAGACTGCTCTTAGCATTCTAGTAAAATCTTAGGACAATATTGTAGCAGCATTAAGCAGCGTTTTCTAAAAGAAATAATTCTCATTTTAGGACTGTTAACCTGCAGACAGCATTAATGCTGATTTTAGAGCAAATAGCAGAAAACAAAGTTTCAAAGGTGCAAAGAAATTGTTCCTTGTGAGGGTGGGGAGGCCTTGGCAGGGACTGCCCCAGTGGCTGCCCCATCCCTGGAGGTGTCCAAGGCCAGGTTGGATGGGGCTTGGAGCAACCTGGGATAGTGGAAGGTGTCCAGATTTGGAATGAGATGAGCTTTAAGGTCCCTTCCAACCTAAACCCATCTATGATTCCGTGATTCTGTAAAATATCTTAGAATAAAATAAGTGGGATTACCCAAGTACCTCATTAATATAGAACTGGTTTGATGCTAATATGGGATGCAGTCAAAAGGGCTCTGGAATGTCAATCCCTTGCTCCAGATAACTGTTCCTCAAATAAGCAATCTTTCATATCATTTCAGTTAATAAAGATAATTCTGCTGACATAATAGTCTTAGACTTCTGCAAAGCAGTTGACTTAATYTTGCATGACATTCTGTTAAAAATAGTCCTCAAAAAAAAAAATCAATGTGGCTTATTTTAAATGGATGGAAAAATTAGTAACATGCATCAAAAAGTAATTATCTGGTGCAGGAACTTCTAGTGTGTCCAAAAGGATTTACTCYTGGTACAGGGTTATCTAACACTTCTATCAATCCGCAATTTATCAATGATCTAGAGAATGAGAAGGAAGAMATTAGTGGTGAAGTTTGTGTCTAAAAAAGGGAATTTAGGGCAGTAAGAGTTTATGGGGAGGTGGGATTGGATTGTTTGGTAGGGCTGTGAGGGGCTGTGGGGGTACTGGGAGCTGCCMAACCCAGTGTAAGACCAGAAAGCAACACTGCAGCCAAGACTGTAAATATCAGCCACAGGAGTGATGCAAAATTGGCAGGTGAATTGGTTTGGCTTGCTTAAGTGAATTTTAAGGTCTGACTGAATCTTAGGTGAGAGTTCACTTCATAGACAAGAAATTTTCTGGGAATAAGAAGTGTTTTGTCCAGGASAAGTGGCACATCCAGAACCTGCAGTGAGGCCAATTCAATCTGGAAATAAGAGGTGATTTTTAAATGCAGGTAATTAAACAGTGGACAAATTAACTTTTTAGGAGCAGAGTGATGTCTATATTTTTAGGAGCATTAGGTGATGTCTGGAAGAACAGTGGTTAAAAATGCTGCAGTTCAAACACAACTTCTGGGGCTGACGCAGCACTCACCCGGTGTTTGTGTCACGACAGATCTTTAATTGGACAATCTGCCCTGTTAGCTGTGAAAACACTCCTCTCGTTTTACCTATTGATCAGGGTTATGTGCTGATGTTTGATATTTCCCCTGGCTTGGCAAATCGYGGCGTTGTGGCTGACACTCCAGCCGTGTTTGTGGTGTATCGATCCCATGGGTGATGAGCAGCATGGCCCCGGGGGGACAATGAATGGGAACATTTGCTCCAAGTGGCCAAAGGTATCAAACATTTGTGTCCTTTGCTGTTTGCTAGTTCTGAGGGAGAGATTTGGGACCGGCAAAGCAGGGTTAGGCTACGTCTGCAATTTCCATCCCCTCTCTGTTCCTTGGCAAAGCAAAAGCAGCGGCAATTCGGAGCAGTGTCCCGCCCTCCTGCTGCYGCTTTTGACTTTCACTCCAGAGCTAAATGATGTTGTCATAGAAACCAAAAAGGGGCACGTGGGAACCCTTCCAGGCCGGGCTGTGACAGGACAGCRCATTTCCCTTCCCTGGATCTTGGTCTCTACAAACTCAGCACCTTTCTACCAGAAAAATTTATCGAGCTTGCGTTTTCCTACTGAATTCTCGCACGGTGCTGGCGTTTCTCACTGCCAATGTCTCAGCCCCTAAATACCCATCATTTCCAGGATGTGCTGTTCCTCGAGCAAACAGGAATTCCTCAGGGTCAGCTTCCCTYCTTACATAAACTGGGGGAGCTCTGGTTGCTGGCACAGAGCTGCACTGCTCCACATCAGCAGGGAATTGAGCCTTCAGCGTCTGCTGGGTTTATTTTCCATTGGAGATGGCCATGCACTGGTATCTATTTTCCTTTGCACTTAGCTCCATATGGATTCATTCTGTCAATAATAAGGCAGTATTTTTGTTGGTTTGCATTATTATCTGAAGAGACAGAGAGGAGAAAAACAAAAAAAAAACAAAAGGAGGCCAGACAAACAAATTCCAGTCAGTCATAAATGATCTTGGGTTAAATGTCTGTGCTGCCTGGCATCCCAGGGGATAGCAGAAACAAAACTCCAGCAAATCTGAGGGCAACCTGACTTGACGGAGCGTAACGAGGCAGGAGATGGCCTGTTGTGCTGGCTTAGCCTGCTGCTTCCCCATCAACAGTGCTTTGGATTGGCATTCAGTGGTGAAAAAAAGATAATCGAGGGGAATCAGGTGAATTTATGAGCAGAGGGTCAACGACACCAGGGGCTGTTCGTAGCAAGTGGGATTTATGGAGCTTTTCCACTCTCATAACCTCTTGTAGCCGCACTGGGACTGGGCAGAGCAGCTCCAATGCCAGGGCTGAGATTAATGGCCTGCAAATTGCTGAGGAGATATAAAGAGCTGAAAGGTGGAAGAGGGATTTTGAAGGCTGAAGGCCCAAGGAGAGCACTCCAGAGAGGAATAAATGCAGCAGGGAAGTGGAACTCTGGCTGGAAACATCTGCTGTGTGGGCAGGGCTCGGAGCARGCAGCAGCAGAGGTAGGACAGGAGGCCCCAATTCCCAGATTTTGATTGGACTGTKTGGATTTTGAGCATATCATTCTCGTTGAAGGAAAAGGCTAAATCTTGCCATTCTTGGTAGCTGTTTGATGTCTTGTTGAAAGGTTGAAGGATAAGGAAGTAACATGTGAAGAAAAAGCTGTGGAGCACAACAAAACCCTTACAGAGTATACAGAGCTTTGAGACTTTTCCACCAAGGACTCTGCATTTTCCAGCTCAAAAAAGAATTTTCTTTCTCGTATTTAATGACACAAAWATCCCCAGGTGTGTGGCAATCTGCATATTTCAGTCCAGTCATACTAATCTACGGAAAGGAGATTTTGAGGCTTACAAGATACGACAACACGGCAAATTTGTTAAACTCCGTGGAGATAAAGCCCACCCCGGCCCCTTGGTGGTTCCATGTAAGTCAGATTTAACCAGTGCTCTCAGCTGGCAATGGGATCACACAGATGTGGGGTGTGTGATCCAGGAAATTATAAACTCAGGCATGCAGGACCTGGTAATAAATGGKGATGAAGGCAGCACTGCAAAAATAATGTTGTTGCTGTCTCACAGCACTCACTGTGCTCGAGTGTCAATAAAYGGGGACATCTGAGCACAATAAATCATTCCCCACTGATCTGATCCCTTGWTACAGAGCAGGGCTTAGGGCTCACAGCCCATTTTAGGTATAACAGGTTGGTTTGGGGCTCTTGCCCAGCTCCAAACCAAAAGAACAAACTGGGAGCTGTGGGTTATGCAAGGAGGGAATGGACTCTGCTTCTCGTCCCTCTGAGGCTGCTGGGCACAGGTATTGTGCCTGCTGCTCTGGTYTGGGGCACAGGGAACACGGGGCTGCTTCTGCTTCCACCAAAATCCACGAGAATCTTTGCAGCAGCTTCTGAGTGTTTTAGGTCAGGCTTTTAGACACCTCATCACTCCGTACTGTGATTCTCACCACCCACATACCCTTCCTTTTTCACTTGGCAGCACAGGGAGACAAGGTGGAAGMAAATGTGCCGTTTTACCTGTAGTCTGGTGATTTAAATTGCCCACTCCCAGCCTGGCACTGTAAATCCTCTCCTGCAGCTGGAGAGCCCCGTTTACTACAGCGGGTTTCCATGGCAATCCTGTGCTCTCCCACATTCCACTGCACASTGCAGGCAGCCCCCCCTTTTCACTTCAGATTCCATTCACACAATCTCCTATTGATAGGAAAAAAAAGCCCAAATGGGCCATGGATGGCTATTTCCTATCTTGACACACTTTTCCCCAATAACTGGCTGATGGATCTGTATTTTAGCACATCAAGAGAACACTTGCCCTTTGCCAGACATCACTTGGCAGGCAGCATAACATCCAGATATTCTGAAGGTCTACTTCTATCCTGACACACATTACTCCTGTTATTTTAGGACATCAGTAGGAAAATACAAGCTWGATATTCCCTTTGTGTTTCTGGCTGTCAGCCAAGCAAAGGAAGCGTGTCTCTGTCGCAGCAAATCCTCCCCTGAGCTTGGGCAGCCTGGTGGCAGCCTCCCACCTGCATTTGAGCTGTTCTCAGCACTCAGGRACTGAGGGGATGGCACAGCCCATGGGAAAAGGAGCTGCTGGTTCCCAAAAACATGAGAAGAAATTAGGAATTTCGTCTGCTAGGGCTGAAAGCAAAAAGAGGAAATGTTATCAGTGGTACTGGCAAAAATCCTGCAGCCAGGGTTGGCCTCCTCCCCTGTCTCTGGGTGTTTTACATGAACACTGATATCTCACAACATTACCTGTGAGGAAGAAATTTGTGTCTTATCTCAGGAACTGTGACATGGCACTGTTAATGCATCAGCCCATTTGTCTCAGTCTTATTACACAGCTGATTTGAGAGATGATAAGTACTGTTAAAAATTACTTCAAAGCATAGTGGTCGCCTAAGCTCCTTGCGGGTTCAAATCAAATCCCAATTTATTAAGTGTCTTTATCTCTGTCCCTTTTCCCTTCASGTGGTGTTTTGTCAGAGATTCCAGYRGGTGCARGACTGGGGCCTTGGCTGTCAGACTTCAGAGCAGTGCACTTGATTTTTTTATCAGCTGCCTCTTCCCTCCATATRCTCACTATAAAATTCATGTCACATCCAGCTTGTAATCGAAGTCTGGATTTGGGCTTCRATTGTTTGCTAACTGAGAATTGCTGGGAAGATGGTTTACAATGAAAGTTGCTTAGTCAGGCACCGTAAAATTCAACAAAGAAATACCATTTTCTTTCCTTTTAGCTGGACAGGTTTCCCAGAAGTGAGGGAACCCACAATACTCCCACAAAGCCAGCCACAGGGAGCAAACCAGAGAGAGAATAAAGGACTGTGTCTGCCAGAGCTGTGGGCTGTTTGTGAGATTCTTGGAGSGTGCTAAAATTTCAAAACACTGAGACTTAGGAGGAATTTCTGGTTTTGGTTCACATACATCTGCACTTCCTGAATTTTGCTAGACCTKGGGTGAAGTATTTCCTAAACAGTGACAGTGCACAGCAACAGAAACTGAAGCCTCTGGGAGGTGAGTCCACGTCAAACAAACCTCCAGACTCCAAACAGCCTCGTACAGGTTGAGTAAATACCAAACCCATTTGCCTTTGCCTTGCAAACACCCCAGAAATCCACACTGGAGCTCTGAGTGCCACAGCATGGCAGAGTTGGGGGTTTCTTGCCCCATTCACCATCGTGTGTGCAAGTGGAAAGTGCTGGTTGGGAAAAGAAAGGCTCACAATGTGCAGGACAATGTGCTCCTCATGGGATAACCCCATGTGGGGGATCAGCTGGGCCTCCCTTGGTAGGTCCTTAGATGAGAAATTCCAGAAAAAACCTAAAACGGCTTTTGTAAAACCTCCTCTGAATATGCCATAGCCTGTTGTCTGATTTGCTAAAATGAGTAGGTGGTATTTGGGGAAATTCAGAGTTTGGGGGCTGATGCATCATAAATGCCATAGGAGTGAAAACACAGGGTCTATTCCTGCCTTGGCTCCATGTGACAGCAGCCGTGGAGTCAGCAGGACAGAACTGACCAGGACTGGCTCATTTTGCCCATACAGATCTAAAAACACAAACCCTGATGGATTTGCTCCTCTTTGCCTCAGCTCACACTTGGCTCCCTGACTCGGGAGTTTCACACGCTGCAGAAGTGGGATTTGGCCCAGTGATCGGTTTCACTTCATCTCTCAGCAGATTTGTGGTCTAACACTCCAAGATGTGCAGCATAACACAGTGGCAATCTGTCACTCTCCTGGCTCCTGTCAGCTCCAACAGCTTGCTGAGAAAATACCGAGCCAAAATAGAYGCCAGTCCGACCCGAGGGACCGGAGAAGCGTCGCCTGCCGAGAGCTCAGCCTGTCACAGCACAGTCATTCCTGCTCCACTTGGCTCTTCCACCATTCCAGCAGGCTGGGACCAGCCCTGAGCTTTCCTGTTTGATGTCACAGCTTCCCAAACCTTCCCTGGGCGCTGCTGAAGTTGCAGTCTGTGTTCTCTCCCCTCTTTGAGGCTGCCCCTGAGCCCCRAGACTGCAATTAGGGCTCTTATCACTGGTGCACCCGGAATAGCTGTGGCTCCTCTCTTGGACAGGCTCTGCATTCCCAGCACTGAAACCTTTAATCAGGCCAGGACGTTGGCTTGGAACAGCTTGAAACGAGAACTTTGTGACTCCATTCTGCAGCTCAGGAATTCCTTGTTTGGTTAGACTTGAGAAGCTGAAATGCTGGGGATATCTGGGCACAGGCTCCGAGCACGGACATTTATTAGATTAGGCTGAGTCTGCTTCTTCAAGAGGGCTTGTCAGAGACCGCAGGGATCCGTGGGCATGAAAGGATGTGATGCCAGCAAGAGCCTCACCCTCTGAGTACTTTCCAGTAATAACCAGCACTTCCAATCCTGACATTGCTGCTAAAAGCTAATTWGTAGAGTTATAAAGAATGAGCAAATAATTGAAGATATAAACCAGAAAAAGGAGCCGGATTCAAAATAAACTAAAATGCTGGCAGAACAGCACRCAGTTCTCTCTGCTCTGCAGTGGGGTGGGAGAAGGGGATACAAGGACTTTTCTTGGGGTACTCACTGCAATTCAACCCACAACAGTGGTAAGTGAGGTGAGAAGAAATGGGGTTTTTACCTATTTGAGCTACAGTTTTGGGGGTTTGTAAGAGATGCATTGTCAGGCCTCAGTCTGGGACATCACAGCTCACTGAAGTCCACCAGGTGCTCCATCAAAAGCATGAAAACRAAAAGGAAAGCRAATCGCYGCTGTGGTGAGARTTTTGCTGCTGCTTCCCAGCGCTGTCTGCCTTTGCCCAARGTGGCACCTGCCKCTCTCCTGRGCTGTCCCGGCAGGAGCTGGGGCCRGGAWCMTCCCAGCACTGAGTGCYKCAGCTCCGCTGTGCAGGCTGCGTTTGCCCTCTGCTGTTGGCTCATCAGACTGTTCCCTCCGGATCACCCAAAACCTGTGCAGGACCCGGAGAACCTGAATGCTTACCCACATATGTGAAATACTCACACGTAAAAGGTTGTGAAACTTAAAATAAGTGACTCCCACGAAAGGGGAAAAGCCTCATCTGAGACTTTAGTATATGTTTATCTTATATTTTCAAGCTTTTGCTTCTAGAATCTCAAAATTAAGCCCCCTGCTCTCTTGAAAGCAGGGATTCAGGTGAGACTGGGAGCAGGATGGAACACTGGGTGAGAACCCAGGAGAAGGTGTGGGGAGAGATGCTCTGGAATGGGAAGAGCTGCTCTGCCATGRGGAAAGATGCCCTGGGATGAGGACTCTGGGAGCTCTGGTCTCTCTCCCTGCCCTGGCAGATCCCAGAAGTGCAGATCTGTTCCCACCTGAGCTCCAGCCCTGTCCTCTGCAGCCACCCAGCCCTGCCAGCGGTCACTGCCAGGATGCCAAACGTGCTGCAAGGGACACAAGGGCTTGCCACGAAATCTGCTGGCACCTCGCCACGTGTTTGCGAGCTGAGATCAGCATTCAGGCTCCTCTTGTTGCTGTTTGTTTTCTCCTCCGCTCCCGACAGCCTCTCCCTGCKCTGCGGCTGCTGTCGCCCTGCACAGAGGGGCACAAACAAAGGTGTGGCCATGGCTGAGCCCTGGAGAGGCTGCTGGGGCTCCTCTGGTCCTTCCAGGACTCGTGGGCAGGGCAGGGACTGACCTGGGAKGTGTTTTTTGCGCGTTCCCAGCTGGGAGTAGAAGCTGGTACCTRTGGATGGCTCAGCCAGGGAAGGAGCAGCACATGGGATGTTCAGKGCTGGGATCGCTCCCACACCTCCCTTTGGAAGTGCCTTTGGGATCAGCCACTCTTGAAATACTGCAGGTCATCTCCAAAGAGCTTTTGAACAGCTCCTAAGTGGAGATTTTGTTCCAGGCATGGTTGAGGCTTCAAAAGGTAAGTGTTGAACTGGCAGGAACGGGGGGATGGATGGAGGAGGGAGCTGATTTTCCCGACTCTCTGACCCCTCCTGAGCTCCCAGGCAGCTCTGCAAAGTGCACTGACCCAGAGCAGGACATTGTCCAGCTCTGTCATATCCCTGCCCCTCCTAAGACTTCTTCACAAGGCTGAGAAAATTAATAACAGCAGGTAACATTTGCAAACACCACAGAAATGTAAATGCTGTGGCTCTTCATGGGCAGTCAGCAATAAGAGATGGGAAAATTATATTTATATCAGCATATAAATGCCCTGGGCTGTTCTCAGAGGGCAGCAGTGACCTGTCCTTTTGCATGGCTGTTTCAGACATGGACACCAAGCAGCCAGAGCTGTAGCAGAGCTGAAAGATGGAGAAGAGCTTTGCCTCTGGAGAATTGGATCCTCTAACTGGTACGTGGTTAATGATCTTCCACTTTTCTCAGCACAGTCACAGCAGAGACTTGGGTAACTTTATTTTAAATCCAGGATTTATCGSTTGTGGAAAGACTTTAGTGCTTAGTTTAATCCGGATTGTGTGACTTCAGGCCCAATGGAGCAAATATTTGGAAGTTTGGAGAGTGCTGGGCGGTTTTGTAACTGTTCACAGCTCTCACAGCCACACCARCCTCCTCATTTCATGCTGTTTTCTAAAGAAGGCTGCTCTGTGAACCTTCCTCAGTCTGAAAGCATCACAGCTCMGTTTCTGTAGAATGTATTCAATGAGTTCACAGCAGGAGTTTCTCTGTATCTGATGTGTCACTTATTTTTTTTTTTCCATAAAAAGACACGAGCCATTCTTTCATGATTAATCCTGTATGGGATTTTTTTTTTAAACCAACTACTACAAATAGTACTGAATTGGGAAATTCAGCTAAGTCTTTTTTAAATGTGTGCTACTATCAGCAAGGATTTTGCTGGATAAGCACTAGCACAGCCCAGAGAGCATTAGCTCTGATGGAACTGAGCACACACTGAGATACAAAAGCAGCCCAGACACAATTTGTCAGGAGCAGTTCTGTGTTTCAGCCACCAGCTCAGTGATCTATTCTGGCTCAAGCATGAGGGGAAACTGTCAGTAGTGAAGACACGTGTGAAGAGATGCTAAAACATCTTCCATCTCTTGATTCCACAGCTGTGGCCTTGGCTTGGAGGAGTCTGCAAGAAGCCAAAGCAGTGGTAGGTGCAGTTCAGGGAGCACTTGCTGTCACACCCCTCTATCTCTTTCTGTCAGCTGCCTGTGCATCACCTCCATGSCTTAATTCCRTGGAAATATTGTATTTGAAGGCAAYRTAAACCTGCCAYTTGTTTGTTCTTTTCCAATAAATATGTCACCTCTTTATTTGCTAAATAACAAAGAGAGGATAGGGGRAAACAAGGAATTTTACCCCATTTCACAACACTCAGAAAATGAATAACGAGAACAGACAAAGCTTGAAGCCCTGAGCAGAAAAACAGCTGACACTGAGCTGGGACATCCTCTGGATTCTCCCTGTCCTATCATCCTCTCAGTAGGGAACACGATGGTGTTGATCCCAGGCACAGCAGYTGCCATCAAAACTGACATTCCTTGGATAAATTCATAATGTTATCCAAATCCATGGGGTGCTGCTTGCACAGCAAAGGCCCGACAGCAGCATCCCACTGTTGGAATTGCTCTTGGCTGGGGTCACTTCCAGCTTAAGCTGTTTTTAAAAACATCAGTAAAAATCTGAGGCACACATCCATGCAAAAAATAAATRAGGGAGAGAGGTGATTTCACTTCTTATCTTCCCAGTCAATTGCATTCTTTCCAGCTGTAGGAAATACCACATGGAACATGCTCAGACAGGCCAGTATTTACACAGTAACTAGGAGCTGCAAAATTAATCAGAGAAACAGTGGATGCCAGCAAAAAGCTATCCCAGAATAAACCAAAACATATGTCTCCCTTCAAAAGAAAAATCTGCCTTTTCACAGCTACAAAGGATTGAAAACAAATTTTATCATCAAACGTGGAGTTGTGCCAAATCACAGGCAGCCAGAAGAAAGCTTTGGCACAAAAAGAGCTTTGGTGAGTTGTGAGTTACTGGGAAACCGCTGAGATGGGGCTGCTTTGGTGCTGGAGGGAAGGGAAGGTGACAGGAGATAGTGAAAACCCCTCTTTATTGAGGCAAGTGTATATTTTCATCAGCTTTCTGTAGTGTTCCCAGCAAAATATGGCAATGCACGGGAAGTCACACCTCGCTGGGGAGAGCTCAAGCAAAAGCTGCAGAATTAACACCCACAGCTACAGCACAGTAAAAGCTCCCTGTGCTTCTCCTCTGAGGGTTTATTCCCTAGAGATAACTGAAGTGATGTAAATACAGCGTTTTTTGTTTGCTAACTTTGGTAGGAATATATAATGTGTTTAAAATGATTTCTAAAACGATGAAGTGGGAGAAGAAAAAAAGCAGGAAATTTAACCCAATTCCAGAACACTCTTAAAAACTAATGGTAATAACAGATTTCACTTTCTTGCTAATGTTGGGTATTTGTTTTTGAGGTGGTTTACACAGTCTCAACTGCCAGCCTTTAATATTATTTTGATATTTATGGGCTGGATTTGTTTGGGGGATAGCCCCAGTAAAAATTGCTGTTTGAATTTAATGGTTAAGGAATATTTTTGACATTTTGACATTGACACAGTTTTGATGTGTTGTAGATGGTGAGAGGAACAAAGATGAAACAGCTTTGAGTGAGAAAGAGAGCAGTGAGAGTCCTCCAGCCCACAGGTAAATAATAACCTGGGTGTGCAGCAATTGGGGGATGAGTTGGTGAAGGTACACAGAAAGGGATTTAAAAATCTGGGATGCAGAACTTCAGAAAAGGTTTAGAACCTTACTGTTTATTAGGGGAAAAAGGAACAAAAGAGTCACCAAAGAGTTCCACCCTCAGTTGTGACAAACAAGGCAGCAGAGGAAGGCAGTRCCTGATATCAGTTCTCTGCCCATGCTCATAATTACTCTTATCAGATCACAATTTGCACTRTGCTTTCCTAATATTATCTTCATTTACCAAACTGCTGGTGACTGGCAAAATGCTGCTTCTGTGGAGACCTCAGTCACCATCAGAGCATGTACAAACTCTGCAGTCATTCACATCCGTGTATTATCAATTTAACCATGCCTCCTGCATATTGACCCTTGTTTCTCTTTTTCTTCAGGAAGGGAAGCTGTGCTGTTCTCTCCTCTGCTTGCCCACAGCCCTGTTGGCCTGAGAGCCCTGCTGTGATCTCTGACCCCTCCAGAATGACCCTTCTGTCCCCCAGGGCAGTCTCAGGACCTTGCAGCCCTGCCTGGAACTGGGCTGTGGATGGTGAAAGCTCAGCTGGGATGTGGGTCCCTGCAAAGAACCTGAACAGACCAAGGAGGGACAATTTCAGGGAGCAGGGAGGTTCAAGAGGTCACACAGTGCAGAAGGAAAAATTTCCCTGTTCCCTGCATCACCCACCTCACCCCCATGCAGGGAGCAGCTCATTCTCTGTCCCATGGGGCAGCAGCACTCCTGTACCTCCAGCTCTCCTGCTCCCCACATCCCACCTTGCAGCAGCCAGCAAGGCCAGAGATCAGAAGCAAGAAGGACTGTGGATAAAATCACCCCAAAATAAGTTAGAGCAACTCAAGAGGAAGATCCAGGAGCAAAAGAGAAAGCAGCATGCAGCACCTCGGGGGCAAGAGCGCCTGATTTCTGCTAAAGAGCCCTCACCAAGGAGAGCTCTGAAAAGAAAGGTGTGCAGAGTGGCCTCTGCTCCTCCTGCTCCAGCTCACAGAGGTCAGTGTGGTCTGGAACCTATGGAGAAAGGCTGGRACTGGATATTCTCTAGCACTACTTKGGYTYAGCTGAGTCACTTAGCACAGATTCCAYCACTCCCTGTGGTGTCTGTGGGGCATCACCCACGTTCTTGTGATAAATCCATTTCTTTCTGCAGGTACAAACCTCTCTGTGCTGTCCATCCCACTCTGCTTGCTGAGTTCACTTCCCCACTGGATTTACTTCCCAGCACACACAAATTCATACATCTCTTTCTGCAAAATAGTAAACAATTTTCTGCAAATCTATTATTTTCTCCCCTTTCCTCCCACATCCTTCCTTTTGCCACATATAAAACATGGAATAGGAGCCAGCAGTATAGYAATGAGGAAAGGCAGGTATTTAAAGCAGGAATTGTGTAGTTCAGAGGCATTACAGGGGATTTAACAGTTCATTCAGTGCAGATGAATTCAGAACCGGTGTGGATCCGAAAGCAAATATTATTAGACCTCCTTATCCTGCTTTGCTGCTAAATTTGGGGCTGYAGAACCATCCATCTAGAGCTGTCACTTTAGTTTAGTGTGGTTTAAGATCTGGGATTGCTGTTAGCGAGGCACAGAGTCAGGAGCAGAGCCTGCCTGGGGCCAGCCCCGCAGCCTCAGCCGAGGGATTACTGAGGAAATACAGGCCAGGAGGAGCCGAGCTGAAAAGCTGCACATAATCAATCTCATTGCTGTAATAGCATTAGAGTTAATTCACGRGGCACTGGGATCCCTGTCACACACTGCCAGCTTCCCCAGTGGATCTGCTCCCTGTCACCTTTAACGGGGATGTTGTGGTGCTGCTCTCACATCTGTGGGACCCACATGTCCCATTTCCCCTTTCCTGCTGCAGCAGGCAGTGCTTGCTGTCACAGTGGCGGCTGTTACCCCTCCCAAAACCAGAAGCCAAAGCCACAATCTGGGCTGAGCTCTCTGGGATATTCCCAAGGGAAGCCTTGTTTAGTTTGTTTTTAACCCAGAATGTTTTATGTAATTGAGTGAGGGAACTGCCAGACAAACTGTTGGACATGCAGGACAGACACAGATCTGAAGCTGGGGATTTACAGCTCCAAACTCTCCTTTCACTCTGTCTGCCTGTWCTCTCCTGCTGCAATAAGTGTGTCACAGCTGTTCTGTCAGATATTCCCTGGTCACACACYACAGTCCAGCCTCAGGAGCCCAGTGCTGCTCTCCAGGAGCTCAGTGCTATTGAACACCAACATCTGCACAGCTCCTTGTAGCCTAATGCCTCTCAAACATCTGTTTGGCTGGGGTTTAGTGCTCTGAACCCAGGGTCTGCCTTCTCCCTGCCTGATGAAGGGCACAGAACACCAGGCAGAGGAGGATTTACCATCACTGGACAAGGAAGGGATTACAAAAGAGCCCTCGTGATCACAGGTTAGCGATGAGATATCACAACAGTTTGTTAGAGGAAACTTCCCCAAGTATTCAGTGTTTGCTCTGCACGGAAAGGTTGGTCTGGATCTCCAGAGACACCAAGGGGGACATGTCACACAGGATCCACCAGTTATGTCAGGGCTGTTTGCCCACTGAGCTGTTGTGTGGATAGACAGGGTCATGGATACAACCTCAGGGGTGGATCCAGGCCAATGCTTCCTCTGCTGGAACATCCACACCACAAACATCAAACAGAGGAGTCCTGCTTGTTTGGTGACCAGTTTCAATAAAAAGACTTCAGCTTTTGCATTCCAAGGGAATGGGGTTGGGATTGGTTTGTGGGTTCAGCAGTCATGACTGAAGAGTGATTTTAGCTGCGCAGTAATTCATTTGTGTTTTATTCTCCCCTCCTGATCAAAGATCAAAGAGAGAGAAGCTCAGCGTGGAGAATTCAAACAGAACACCAGAGACAGCCTTCACCCAAGTCCTCTGCTCTGGAGAAAGCAGTGGCAGGGAAAGGTAAGGCTGAAAACCATGAGAAATTACAAGGACTGATGGACAGACCTGCCTGCAGCTGGTGGATCTCAGACCTGCCAGGATTAAAAAKCATCAGAAATGAAAAATAAGTCATACATCCTCAGTGGGAAGAGCTGTCTGTCACCTATTCAGGTCTGTGTTCCCTAATGAATTAAGTGCCACCAAAGGCAGGGATTTCCTGGCCTGCCAAGCAGGGACCAAAGAAAGGCAGTGAAAAGTTGGATGGATTATCTGAGCATCAATGGCTCGTTCTCAGTTTTACTTGACAGGTAATTCTAAGGGCARGTTTGAATTCCTGGTGTAATTTTACCCATTTTGTGGGCAAATTCTTTGCACAGAAGTGGTTGCATTCAGATGTTGTGAGGAACAGGTGGAAGTGCTCTGGGTTGTACTTTACACCAGCCAAGTTACCAAATGAGTAACTTGTGTGGAGCAGAAAGAAAATAATCCAAGCTCTCTAATCCCATGCAGATGGAATTAYGAGCATAGCAGCATCCTGTGCTCAACTACCTAAATATGATTTAAAATGCATGAAATATGTAATAATTTCCTTCTCCCTCCTCTTTTTTTTTTTTTTGTTTTAATGGATTGTTTGAAAAATGGCTTGATCTTCCTCTGAGAGTGGGTCATAATAAGACCATGCCACGTGAAGCATTCATCATTGTAACTGCCAGTGTCATGGTGTCTTTATTGGCTATTAGTTTCTGTCACTGAAAGAGCCAAGGCAGGGCTATGAAGAGATGAATGAGGGGCAGGGGTCAGAGCCAGAGTACTCARGAATTTGATGAATTATAAATTTGCTGTAGTTAACAAAAAATTAAGTCACCGCGGCTATAAAATATTCATCCGTTCGTAGGTAGGAAAAACCCAGGAGAATATTTAAATCAAAAGATTTTCTTCTATCAACTGTTCTCATCAGGAATGCAGGCTGCTCTTGAACTTTAGCATTATAGTTTTTGTAGTTAATGAACACGATGCAGATAAAAAAAAACCCATTTAATTGAAATCAAACAACATGGTGAGGCAAAGATTGTGAGATCCATGTATTATGTTGTCTGATGCTTTCAGAGAAACTAAGACAGGCTACAGAATAAATGCACCCTGCATTTTTAGTATTCCTGGAACAAAACAAAGTGATAGAGCAAGGTGTTTCCTAAAGACATGGATGGATCCCAGCCCTCCTGAGCCCAACAGACTCTGGCAGTTCCCTCTGTGTTCCTGCTGTGAACACCATGCACAGATCTGGTGATAATTCCTCTGAAGGCTTCCAGAAGAAATCCATGGGATGATAGGAAGTGACTTCAGTCCCACAGGGAGTGGGACTGTTTTTCCTTGACTGAAAAACATCATTCCCCTTGTGATATGACCTAAACCCACAATTGACATGAGCCTCCAGAGCATCTCAGAGGCTGCTGCAAATGAAAAAATAAAAACAAGTGGCTGTGACTCCATCTCCACTGTGGTACCTTACACTATTCCCAAATCAGTGGGGAATCTCAGGGAAATCCCACTGACCAGTCTTTGGGAAGTCCTCTGTGTCCACAGCTCAGTGCACAGACAAGATACTGAGCAGCAGCTGGAAAAGCCTCATTCAGTGAGCACTGGATCACATGAGCTGAGGCTGGTACTGATTTCACAGTAAAATCTTTCCTATTAAAAAAAATAGCTTGAATATTTTAATTGGGGGAGATTTTGTAGGGGAGAATTTCCATGCAAGACCCAACTCAGTACCTGTTCAGCCACCTTGTGCTGGAGAAGTGTTTGCAATAAATATGTAATTGTGCAAGTATTGGCATGCTGTGAATGCAATCTGAAATTATGAAGTAAAACAGTGATAAATGTTGTCTATTATGTGACACCACCTATTAAGCAAGAGTAATCTGTGTGTGCTGCATTCTGCACTGTTTATTTCTGCATTATACATTGTCCCTCGTCCTGTATCCTCCATTGATTCTTCCACACCACATCCTGCTGATTCTCACCGGTTTAAAAATGRATTTGTTTGCTCTGGTGAGTGTGAAGTAATCACAAAGAAAAGACCAATTTTGTTATCCCTTTCAGTTCTCAAATATGCTGGTACCCAGGAAGCCCTGACCTTTTCTCAGTGTTCTTGAGGCCTCTGGGAGTCAGTGATTTCTGGGTAAAACTTCTAAGAATTGTGTGAACATACTGCAAKTGTTAGATTATATAAATGCTGATGGTAAAGTCTTAGGAAACCACTGAACCTTCCTTCATGTGTAAAGTTCATGAGCTCATCTGATTCATGACCTGGTAGCCTTGCAAAGTCTGAGTGCTTTAAAAACTTTTTGTTATCAAAGTAGCACCAGACTTTTCTTTTAAACATCCTCTGACTGAATATTTTTAGATCTCCCCACACCTTGAGTGTGATTTCTGGAAATCACCATTAAATAGACTTGAATAAGAGAGTTACAATATTCTTTTGAAGAACRTGGGGGTGTAATAATCAAACACAAACCCTCTGTTTCAGGTGTGAATCTKCCTGGTGTTTCTGCGTGGAGAGAAGGTCAGAAGTTGGCCAGAAGGCTGCTGGGYCCACCCCCTCCATTTCCACATTTGAGGAGCAGAACTGGAGAGCAGAGCACAGCAAAGACCTTCGGTACAGCTGCCCCTCTACAGCACTGGCTGTTTTGGCAAACAAACAAAAATGGGGTTTATTAAACCTGGTTGAAACTAAAGCTTTCCTTCTGAGCACCTTTCTCTAATGGCTCTTGCAATAAACATTGGCCACTGCTGCTTCAAATTTCACCTTTCAGATTTATCTTCTCCCTTGAACATCACAGATTTTATGACAGACACATGAAGATAATCCTCAGAGCTGCAGTAGGGAGCAGGTTGATACACAGTGTAGGCACAGGAATTGATACTCTCTGAAATAATAGCRCTGTTGTGTTATTAATGATTATAATTAAATAATATAATAATATTTGTTGTTTTCAAATGCTTCCCACAGAACYTTGGGGAAAAGGTGGAGGACTTGGGGCAATGGCAGTGACAGAAAACAGTTCCAAAGTAAAGGGAAATGAACCTGTGGGGAAGAGCCCTGGATTCCAAAGCTCTGYGGCTGCTCCCAGCAAGGCTGAAAGGGGCAGCAGTGCACCAGCAGAGGGTACAAACCAAGCACTCAGGAACCTTCTCTTGCAAAGCCAGTCCTGTAGTGAAAACAGACACAGCAGGCTCCCCAGAGAGGCTGTGAAACAGCAATCCCTYGGGATCCATTCTCCTTCACCCGGATTTTGGGGCATAACTCCCKCTGCCTTCAGTGGGGAAGGGATGAAACCTTCATTAACGGAAGATGGAGCCAAACCCAGCGCCCCAGGAAGCTGCAGCAGAGGGAAAAGTGCATTTCCTCAGAGACAGAAAGGGTCTGAGAAAGAAAATCTTAAGCAACCTTCGAAGAGGAGGGCAAACCTTAAAAAACCTCACCCTTACAGCCCTGAAAGTGTTCGGGAATTCATGTCTCGAAAAAAGGAAGAAAGAAAGAAGAAACTCCTCGAAGAGAAAAAGTCTTCAGCTCAGGCTGCAGAGATGAGGAAGAAGAGGTTGCAAGAAGTGTACAGGAAGCAAAAGGAAGCTGTTGGGAAGAAATGCTGTCCTGACCAGATGCACAAATCCCTTGGGAAAACRGGTTCTGCTGAAGGAAATCCTCAGTGTGAACTCGAGCAGGTAAGTCCTAAGGAGTGGCAGATTGAAACTCCTCCAATCTTGATCAGTGCAGCACCATGTAGGACATGAAACACCTCATACAAACGCTTTGAAGTGCTAGGGGGAAAAAGTTTTATCTAGAAAAATAGAGCAATTAGCTTATAATTATGGCATAAACTGCTGCGATCATTTRTAAGGCTGGAACGCTCAACTTCAGGCCAAAAACCTGGAAATCTCCATTGCCTGAGCTAAAAGAACAGGTTTGTTCTGTGGTATGAGCAGTTTTCCAGTTACATGAGCCAATTATTAAGTGGAATAAAAGCCAGATATCAGGGTTCTGCTGCCAGCTGTTGAGTGCTTACACTTATGAGCTCTTCTCTTTTAGGAACAAAGCAGTGGGGGAATTCTGGAAAGGAGTTTCATGGCCTGGGTGGATGAAACATCCTGTCCCCTATTACCAAAAGATCGCAGAGGCAGGTACTCAGACACAAAAGGCATCCTAGAAAGCCTCTTTCTCAGCTCACACTGCAGACATATTTCTCTCTTTTRTTTCTTTTAACAGGAATCCACTTCTAGAAACAGCTCAATCACCTGAAAAAGGAGAGGCATTGGGTCCTGCAGCACCACTGGAATCTGAATGCTGGTTGCTCAGTCCTCTGAAATGTGAAGACTTGAGACCCTGCTCTCCCCCATCTCTGCATTCTCCCCCTCTGAGCTTTTCTGCTCCTCAGGAAGATGCAGAACCTTTCTCCAAGGACTCATCTTTTGGACTTTCTCCCCACAGAAGCAAACAGGATCGTGTGAGAGCCATTCATAATCTGTCCAAGGAACTTGCAGAAAAGATTGACGTGGCAAGGAAGAGGCTGAGTGCAGCGAGCTGGRTCAAAGCCTCTGCTGCCAGAACATCCACAGAGACACCTCTGGACCTTTACAGTGAGCCTCATTCTGCCCCAGAACCTGAGACTTGCAGGGATAAGCAAGACACAAAAAAGACTGTTAAAATACATCTGGACACCACAGATCCTAATGTGCCACCTGTGACATCCAACAGGGAATGCCATGGACTGGGCAGGATTCACCTGCTGGGCAGCAGTGAGGGAGCAACAGCCCTGGACAGGCAGAAGGAAATGCCAACTCCTCTGTCTGGTGGAAATGCTGAGGGGGAAGTATTGCCCTGGATCACTCACAGGGCAGGACAGAGAGCCCTCAGCTCTGGGGGAGACCTGAGTGACACATTGCAAGGTAAATCCTTCTGACAGGAYACAGGGAGGCTCAGGTGCCACTGCCCAGGTCTTTCAAAGCTACAAACAGGGGTTAAGCCTCATGTCCCCAAGGTTATTTATTGGAAGTKSTGTGTCTTGGAWAATCCCTGAGCAGTGRATSTCCTARRKTTTACTTYYATCCYCTCTCATTTTGCCTGTAAAACTWCAWCTCATAATTTTATCTGTGGATTTGMCASCAATTTTGGACAYATCACCTTCTGGTGCCTAGGCTTTCCCAGAAGTAAAAGAATTATAAACCTAAACCCATGGAGTTAAAAATCCGTGGATAAGAAGAGCTGTATGGAAGCAAAGTGCTCACGCATTAATAGGCAGCAAATAGATGCCAAAGCCTGGCCCATTTCATTTCTACAAAGAGCATATTTATTAAATGTCTTCATTTGTCTTTTTAAAAGGTTTCCCTGTGAATAAGAGCTCCGAGGTGGACATAATTCTACGGCATGAAAAGCCAATAACTAGCCCAGCCTCTCCAGCTCACAGATTCCTCACTAGAAGGTAATAAAGCTGGATATTTTATTCTCTGCTCAATGCACCTCAAGCCCTTGTATTTAAAATAAGGAGCACCAATTCAGCATGGAGTCAGACTCAGAGCAGTGGGTCTTCTAGGCTTCACTTTCTTCTGGGTCCATCTGTGAAATGACATCCTGTAATTTTATTTGTGCTTTTGCTACTGTTTTTGGGCACATTACTTCCCTTTCTGCTGCCTAGGCTTGCCCAGAAGTAAGAAAAGAATTATACACCCAACCTCATGTAGCTGGAAATCTGTGGATAACAAAGCTGGGTATATTATTGTCTGCTAAACGTGCCAAACGCACTTAAAATAAATAGCGGGAGTGGTGAGTTCCCGGGGCTGGTGGATCTCCGGGCTCGCTGGATTCCCCGGGAGCGGTCGGTGGGTCCCGAGCCCGGTGGGTTCCCGGGAGGAGTGGCTTCCCCTGGAGCAGTGGTTTCCCGGGAGTAGTGGTTTCCCCGGGAGCAGTGGTTTCCCCGGGATCAATGGTTTCCCCGCGAGCAGTGGTTTCCCCGGGAGCCGTTCGGGATCCCGAACCCGGTGGGTTCCCGGGGGCAGTGGTTTCCCCGGGAGCAGTGGTTTCCCCGGGATCAATGGTTTCCCCGCGAGCAGTGGTTTCCCCGGGAGCCGTTCGGGATCCCGAACCCGGTGGGTTCCCGGGGGCAGTGGTTTCCCCGGGATCAATGGTTTCCCCGCGAGCAGTGGTTTCCCCGGGAGCCGTTCGGGATCCCGAACCCGGTGGGTTCCCGGGGGCAGTGGTTTCCCCGGGAGCAGTGGTTTCCCCGGGATCAATGGTTTCCCCGCGAGCAGTGGTTTCCCCGGGAGCCGTTCGGGATCCCGAACCCGGTGGGTTCCCGGGGGCAGTGGTTTCCCCGGGAGCAGTGGTTTCCCCGGGATCAATGGTTTCCCCGCGAGCAGTGGTTTCCCCGGGAGCCGTTCGGGATCCCGAACCCGGTGGGTTCCCGGGGGCAGTGGTTTCCCCGGGAGCGGTCTGTCGATGGATCCCGAGCCCGGTGGGTTCCCGGGGGCAGTGGTTTCTCCGGTAGCGGTCTGTCGATGGATCCCGAGCCCGGTGGGTTCCCAGGAGCAGTGGTTTCTCCGGTAGCGGTCTGTCGATGGATCCCGAGCCCGATGGGTTCCCGGGATCAATGGTTTCCCCGGGAGCAGTGGTTTCTCCGGTAGCGGTCTGTCGATGGATCCCGGGCCCGGTGCGTTCCCGGCCGCCCCGGCCATGACACAGTTTCGCCACCGGAGAGCGCCAGCAGCCGCGGGCACGGAGCGGGACATCGCTAATGCCTTGGTAAAGCTCCCCCGGCCTCCTGCGTGCTGGGATTCATTAAAAAAAATAATTTCTAGTAATTGTTGGACTGATTTCTGCTCTGAGAGATCAGTTGCAAGGATTATGGAGCTGTTYTGTCACAGAAGATGGCAAATGTATAGAACATGAGCGCTGGGCACTCTGAGTGAGCAGTGGAGAGAGTCAGAGYTGTGTCTGCCCTGCATTAGCAGCTGTGGGGTCCATCACTCTTGTCGTGACACAACCCAAATTCACAGTAATGGTGGTAGGTACAGGACACCCTGGCCCAATGGAAACAGCCCCCCAGCTGTAAGGGACAAGCATCAAACCAAGGAGAAATAAGATAGATTGCACTGATCTGCTGAACAGTGCAATTACTGAGAAAGCAAAGCAGCCACAGTCAAAAAGTCCTCAGAGCATCACTGAAAAAAACRCCAATAAAAGCTCTCAAACAATAAATTACAGCCCTCTTGCAAGTGCTGCTTCAAAAGATGAGGAGAGCCACTTGCAGCTAAAATATCACTGTATTTAGAGATTAGAAGTGGAAAGCATTGCTAGATTGTGAATGACTCCAAACTCATCTCCTGGTGGGCTGAGGATTCCCTGTGATGCAGCAGCAGTGACAGTGAGGGGACAATCTAAAGACCACCCCATTTTTAACGCTTTCTTATCTACTGGTAAAGTAGATAATTAATACAAAGGCTCAGTGAAAAAGCCTGTCTTCTGCCCTCAGCTTTTATTTGCAGACAATCTAACTTTGCAGCTCTCCTGAAGCCTGCACACTCATAGGAAGCAAAAGGGAGTGAGTCCTTTGGCACATAGAGTGAGGCTCCCATGGCCAAGTTACTCTTGAAGTTGATCTGGTATGAATTGATTCATTACAAATCAGATCAGACAGACCTGATAAAGGASCGTCAGCGTGCTAAGGAAGTGACTGAGGAACTTTCCACAGTCATAATTTCTCCTGCTCCAGGAACATTTTCTCCGTGAGTGCATGAACGCTCTGTGGGGAGTGAACAGAGCCTGTCTCTTGGCTTGCACACAATCTTCACAGGCTGAGCTAACAGGAGGGGTCAGTGCTGTGTTCTTGGTCRTGTAAATCTGTGCCTGTAGAGCTCATCATCGGTGTAGCTAGAGCTGGTTTAGAAAATGTGATGGTAAAATCAGCTGAGTTGGCTCTGTGCTCTGACTGCCACTGTAATGGAGTTAGGAGTCCACATTTGGCTGTAACAGACCAAGAGCTCTCTGTCTCAGAGAGCTCATCTGAACAAAGCCACCTGTTAAAACCGACTGCGTGCCGGCCTCATTCACAAACACAAAACATCCAGCGATCCAAACGCAGCACTCTTGAGCATGACCTTCTCCACAGCCAGTTTCAACAGCACGGTTTGCTGTTTACATGTTTAATTATAGCTCTGAAAACAGCGACTCGTGTTCATGCACGAAATCCCACAGGTGCCTGTTTCCATAAGAAATGTTCCCATTTCATGCCYGGCTGCTCCGCTGTCCGCAGGGGCGGCTGGCAGAGATTTGTTGCTGATGCAAATGACTCACTGATGGGAATTCTCCAAACCGCCAGAAAATGCGTGGGCAATTCCATCTTATTTTGTTTCAGTTACCTCTATAAGTGGCTACATTCTCAAGAGTCAAARAAATGATCCCATTTTTGCTGTAAATTCAGATTTGAAAGTGCTCTGGGTGGCTTCAGAGGGTGGGACAGAGRGTGATGGCTGGAGAGTCACCTATAGGATCACAGCTCTGCCTCCTCCTGCAGATCCTGCACTTCTCTTTAGTGCAAACCCAAAGGGCCTCATCTGGGAATTGTGGTGGTTTGTRCAGAGCTGGCTGTGTCTGGAAGGGCAGGTGTTGCTGGCTACTCCTGTGGAAAGCCAGCATTTTCTGTAGAATCTGCATTGATTTCCACTGATGCCCTTCCCAGGACACAGACCTTGGCATCAGCCTYCCCAAACAGAAGGAGGCATTTCCCAAGAGCCAAAGAAAACAGTGCCTAAAAAAACCATCATAACACAAATGCAGAGACAAAACTCAGCACATTTGCCCAATGAATATTAGAACTGCTTTTTAAGAAATCCCTGTTTCCTCTGTTCTTTCTCTCTCAATCCACCTTTGCTCCCACCTACATCCAAGACGCGTTAGTRGAAGCTGTACTAATCGTTTTAGCAGTTTCTGGGTCATGAAAAACAAAGAAAAGCTTATTAACGAGAAAAATGAAATAAGATTTCCCTAAGCTGATTGCTGATAAAAAAAAAATTTCCACATTCATTTTTCTGTATAAAAAAAGAAAACATCTGTCACCATTTCAGTGTCTCAGTGTCCCTGCATGTGGTTCAGCTGAGGCTTGATCAATAAATGCCTATTTTCACACCTTCTTTCCTAATCTTTTTAGTTAAGCTCAGATAGTTACAAACCAAAACAAAGTAAAATCAGTTCGCTGAGGTCTTCGTCTGCGGGACTTGGTGCTGACATTGTTTTGAAATATTAAAGTGTATATATCACTCCCAGATCTTAGTTGGGCCACAGCCATGCTCAGCACAAATCCCAGAAACACTGGAACAGAGCTCAGTACTTTGTGTTTCTAAACAGATTTCTTTGCCAAGGTTCAGAGCCGGATTGTGCAACCAAGTCCCAACAATGGCACGGATTGTACAATGCAGCCCTCATAAATTAAGCTTCCACACTGTAAGATTGTTGTTTCTATTTGCCACCAGGTTGAAAAATACTCAGCTCTTTCAGAGCAGTAATTAGAGCAGGTAAAAATGAGTGTTGTTAGCTTTCCTGACAACATCAAGGTACAAGACAAGAGAGTTTGCACGTTGGCAGGTAGGATTTCTCAGGAGCCTTTTGTTTCCATTTGACAAAATGTAATAGTTCTGTTAAAATGAAATAACCGGGGTTTTTTTCAGTTCAAAAGATTGCTTTATACACATCTCAGAAATGCAGTAATTGTTGTTGTTACCTTGACACAGCCCGGTGGGAGAACTCAGAGCACAGAGGGATCACTATGGATGTGAGCCTATTTTGAAAGTTCAGAACCAAGAGGAAATGGCCAAGCAGTCTCCTGGAGAGATCCTGAGGATCTGGGACAGCCTGAGCTTCCAGCCCTCTGCCCCTCTGAGCACTGATGGCTTTGAGAAGGATTTGGGTAAGGTGGCATCTCCTGGAGGGTCACTCAGTGTCCTCCTGAGGTACTTCTTGTGCTGCTGCAATAGAATGAACRGTCCCTCATTGCAACAGAATTCTTGCTAATGGTTCTGACTAGGGTTGAAAATCTGGGGTGCAGGGGAATTTCAAATAGATAGCTCGTGCTCCAGATTTCGAAGGTGAAAAATGGGTATATGAAAAATTCTCAACATTCATGTACAATCTAAGAGATAATATGAAATTATTATGAAAATTGCATCAAATGCCATAGWAACTCTTTGCCTTTTCCATGCTGTGCTGTCACAGGTGTGAATTCAGCTCACAGTGACAGCTACAGATGGAACAAACCCCWTTTAGCTCAGAGACATTTCCAGCACCTCACAGCCTCATCTGAAGGTCTCTGGGAGCCTTATAATTAACTCTTCATAATTACCCATCCGAGCAGTGTGGGATGTKGTCCTGTTTGGACAGCAGGAGACATCAAGGCACAGGACATGGGCAGAGTGCAGGGGGAATGCAGGGATGTGCTGCAGGGTGTTTAGGGCTGGCCAGGCTGCAGGGCATCACCACTTCTGCCCCGAGCAAAGGTYTGCACGGAAACAAGGGAAAGTTTGTGGCTGAAAGGGTTAAAAGCCGACCAGTAGCGTGCAGACCGCTCTGTCTGAAGAGATCTCTGCCTGCTCCCACCAAACASGAGCAGATGGTGCATTGTTTTAAGGGCTTTTCCGAGACAAAAGGACAAGATCAGATAACCTTTCCTCAAAGAGGGTACTTACAAAAAGCCTTTGCTCTTATTAAGGATTCTTCATTGTTTTCCTCACAACATTTTATACATAATATTGGATTTTGGGGTGATGGGGAAGCCAGCATTGTTTACTGTGCTTCTCCCCCACCCCCAAGGGACCAGGAGGGCATCTTAGATGATTGGGCAGCAAGGCTGTTGTCTGAAGTGTTTCACCCTAAGCGAAAGACAACCTATTTATTTACTATTAATAACTAAGGGCCCCAGTTCTGCAAGACCCAGCCATCCACTATTCACCATGGGAACAATAGGAGCTGCTGCCTCATGTGTCTGCCAGGAGAAACCTTTCCCTTCCCTGTGTATTTGCAGGAGCTGCCAGCCCAGAGCTGGACTGGGAAGCAGCACTCACACCACTGTCATGCTGAACACAATGTGGGTTTGAAATATGGGTCACAAGTGGGTCTGTCACCACCCTGAGCAGGGACAGGGCATTCAGACCCGAGGCTGCATTGTCTGCTTGGAAGCATCACCCTGCAGTTGGTTCTGGCCTTTCACAGGGCACAGAAGTCAMCGTGCACACGCAGCATGATGAAGTGTAATTCTACAACTGCTGCCAAATGGACAAATTTACCTTTCCAAGGGACACACGTCACCTCACCACCCACTGCTGTGCAAAAGAAAAATGTTCTGTAGTAAATATACTTGGTAAAATAACGAATTTCGTTTCAAACCACTTAAAGCAGAGAGAAGAAGATATTCACAAAATGTTTGTATCTGTTTACTACCTGGGGTAAGACAGTGAACTTGTCATGAATTGTTGAATTTTCTTTTTAAACACAGCCAGTATAATATCCAGAATTGCAAATCCTGTAAGCGCATGCTGTGATGAACAAAAATTGTCTCCACAGGTAGCACTGGGAAGTATTTCACATAGCTCTTGCATGAATTTCTCATCAGTTTAGGCACAAAACTTGGTATAACTAAGTGAGCTGATAAGGAAGGCATTTGCACATTACACCACTACRTAAAATCTYYCTGTCATTCCTGCCAAACCACCAGYTCTCTCCCACAGGGATCTGAGATGAGCTATCATTTCCTTGATACTTCAGCATGTCCTCTGAATACAGCCCACAGTATCCAAATTTTAGTATTTCTGTTAAACAAATAAATACATCATTAAAAAAAAAATCCAGCATTCTTCCTGTGGCCCTTCCTACAGTGTAGGGATTGGCCTTTGAGCCAGACTGGACTGAATGAGCCAGAAATCTCATTTCATCAGACCAGAATTTTGTTTCCTTTTTCTTTTGTGTTTGAGAGATAATGCAGTTTAAGCTGAAACTAATTGTTAAAAAAAGTATTTTCTAAATGTTGAAGCTTAAGCATGGCTACTGTTTTAAAGTAAGTTGCACTAGGAAAGTGCATTTAGTGTTTCCTACTGTTCTTGAAATGAAGAATTTTAATCTGAATTACAAGGAAAATATACGTGTATATAACATCTTTCCCCTAAAATGCTGATTGACATATTTTCTCATATCACTAGAGGGAGCTGCCTTCTTGCTTCTAGAAGAGAGAGAAATTATTAAATTAGTGGAATCAGCACAGAAATGTATCAGCATGGCTCCAGCTAATTGTGCTCTGGTTGAGAGTGCTGAGCCAAGGCAGCTCTTTGTGTTCCCTCCCAATCCTAGGTTGTGTTTTGTATTTCACACAGCTCCAGTGAGCTCCAGGACCTCTGGAGCTGTCTACAATGATGGTGCTGTTGATTGAGGGAGTTCAGAATCATTGATGAGCAAAAGAAGGAGCATTCCATGGAAATCCAGGGTTCTGGTTAGGTGCAGGTTCAGGCCCAGCTCTGTTGCTATCCTGAGCCAAGATGTGACAAGGGGCAGCACAGGGTGAGGGACTGCCATGTGCTGCAACATCTGGCTGGAAGCTGAACTCAGGCCAGCCCTCCACACCAGAGGATTTAGACATAAACACAGAATATGCAGGGCACAGGAGCAGCCTGGGCCRCATTAATCCCCTTGTTTGGTGAGCAGCTACTCTGCAGTGCTAAATGGGATAGCAGACGTGTTTAGAGAGGAGAGAAGGACCTGATCCAGCAGCTGTGGAAATACAGATTCTCCAGGGTGCTCAGGAGTGCAGAACAGCCCATGGATCTCCTGAAGGAACAGGCAGAGCCTTCACGTTCAGTGTCTCTTCCTCAGGGGTTGCTCTTGGCTCACAGATCTTGCTGAAAAAGGGTCAAACAGCCTGTGCTGCATTTCTCACTGTGATCAGGAGTTGTCAAACCTCTTTTCTTCCGATTACCTGTCATCACTGCAGCTCCCTTCCTGCACAGAGAGTGCTGAAATCCTGGGTGGTATTTCACCTTACCTGAAGAGCATCCTGAAATAATAAAGCAATTGAGGTAACACAGTAAATCTGGAGAGGGGAAGAATTGCCCAAATGGAGGCAAATGGGGCAATTCCTTTTGGATCAGCTGCTCCACTCCACAGCAGCATTTTAGGACACTTTACACCACATATTCATTCACCTCCAAGCAATAATGCAGAAAAAGTTGTGCTTACAGCTGAAGTTGCAAGTACGTATTTTTATAATAACTGGGTTGGTCTGATTGCTGACATGGGCAGAAAGAGAAAAAGCTGTCCTTGAGTAAAGCAGCAGTAAATGCTTCTGCCTTGCTTCAAGTGATTAGAAAAATGAGACTTTTAGCTTGGCTTTTTTAATTATATGTCAGGGAGATTCTACAGGGCTTTGCTGAGATTCTGCAGGTGCAGCGGAAAGTGATTTAATAAATAGCATTTTTTTTCACAAGGCTGAGTGTATGCACATTGAAGCTATCTGGGTAGGCAGTAAATGCCATTCATCATCACCTAAAAGGACGTGAAGTTTAGCCAGATGGTATTTTCTTTAATGCAGGATGTTGCAACACAAGAAATGCATCTGGAAATAGCCACAATTAGGAAAATTATGTTCAAAAGGAGGGAAAACAGATCAGAGCAAACTTTTTAATCACTTTGAGGTCAATGCCACTGGCTGGGCTCTGGCCAGAGTAACAAGAGCATTGTTCAGTTTGAGGCACAAATTGAAAAGATTTGTCAGGTTTAAAACTATATCCTAACAGATCCTTCAGACATTAATATTAAAAGATACTCATACAACTAARTATCAATACATTTATCTTGTATTTTTTTTATCAAATGACCTTATCTGTTAGTATTGAAAACCCTTTTGAAAGTGCTGTCTGTGGACCCACTGATGAATTGTCTTTTTTTTTTCCTATTGCATTGCTTAAAACCACTATGAAACTTCCCTGTAGAAACAGCAGCCCTTTCATGCTCTCCATTTTCCTAAATAGGTCATTTCACAAAATCATCTCTAGYTAACTATCAGCATTAAAAATTCTGAATCAGTCCTCAAAATTAGAAAGATAGGCTAAAACCAAAAATATTTCTAAAAAGATGAACTCTTAATTTGGCATGTCTAGATAATTTAGTATTTAAACTTTGCCTTTCCAAATGACCCCCCAAAGCTGGGAAATTATCAAAATATAAAATATGAGATTCCCATCCAGACTCTTGACTCTGAAAAGGACAGGGTTAAGAGAAGCCTCCTGTAGTATCACTGTAGGAGGAAAGTGAAATCTGCAATCAAGCTGTTTATARAAACAGCAGCATTCTAATAGAAAACCTGCACCAGGCGCAAAGATTTAATATTTTATTTTGCTCACACCCACATAAACACAAAACCCATCCTGGCATGCAAACAAGCCCACATCTCAGCTCCTTCTGTGTTAAAGCTTCTTCAGTCTGTAAAGCAAAAACAGACTGTATGTCATGGGCTTATCCTGCACCATGGGGTAATTTGGATTCAGGTGACCTGGACAGATATTTTATCTCAAGTTTCCAAGTCAGACCTATTTCTATTTATGACCCACACTTCAATTCTTTTATGACTCTGGTTGCTGTGACAGTAGCACAGCACAGAATAAACACACAACCTGTTTGCATAAGCTGAGCAATTCATCTGAGAAGCTCAAGCAGMCAAGAGCATTTCTCTGGTAAACAAAATATCAGCTGCACAGTCACACACAGGCAGGGGAGGAACAATGAGGAAATAGCAGTGAAATAGGGGCACCTGGAACAAGAGGGAAACATCCCCACCTAAAAAGCAACACTTTTTCCAGGGGTTTGTGTCCCCCTGTGACAAAAGAGAGAGGAATYGGCCTGCACCCCTGTACAGATGGAGGGGACTCATGGGAGGCTGCTCGAGTTCCCAAAGAAGTTACCAGATTGAGAAGCTTTTGTTCTGTACCCACTGGCTCTGATCCTGTTGGTGCAGCAAAGGAGCAGTGGGACCAAGAGTTACAATAACCCACACTCTGAAATTGAGGTTTAGAACAGGAATTGTTCCTCAATCCTTCTCTGGCACAGATCCTCAAATCTGCCTCTTCCCAATGCTTGTAGGACTTCATGCTCACACATTTCTTGACAGGATGTAGGTACTGACATTTTCCTTCTATAGTTATGGTAGAAATAAATGTATKCAGAGAAGTTATTTCAGGAATAAAAGCAGATGTCAGATTTGGGAGGCTTCCAAAAATAGGCCCAGGGAGGATTCAAAAGGAAAATGCAGTTAGGAACAATGTACACACTCCYCTTGTGATGATCCCTTTTTTGTGTATCAGGTCTCAGGCATGTTTTGGGAGCACAGTCAGGCCTGCAATGCAGCAGAGAAGGCTGAGAAGTGGATGCTCTGGAATCCTGTTGGAAACACCTTGGTACTGTTAGATTATTTACAAGGTATCCTGGGCTYAGTGGTGACCCTGCTAGGAAAACAACTTTGTAAATGCTTAAATCCCAAAGGACTTTGACAGTGTACAAACAAACTTTCAGAGCAGCAATTGGAATATGGAGGAATCTGCTTCAGCTGTCTCCCTTTGGTTAACTCTGCTATTTCTCCATCTGGCACCCATTAATGAAACACCGATATTTTAAAATTAAGAAATGGYGACTGTTACCATCTATTTCCTAAACTTCTGCAGGTAAGGGAGATCACAGCTRCACAGACCTGGAATACAAACACAGGAACCACCTGGACATTTTGAGGCAAACCTCCCTACTACTGGCTCACAAACTGAAGGTCAGTRGGCAACCTGTGTGAGGAGCAAAGGGAATTCCAATTCCCAGGTAACAAGGTGCTCCCTATGCCCAGTTTCAGGTGTGCTTAGGCTGGAATTAGTCAGCATCAGCTGATGTGAGTCAGGCTCATAAACCCCATGGACTAGAAAGGAGAGGTGCCAACCCTCCTTTCCTGTTTAGAGATCCCAGTGTAGCTCTGGTGGGTAAGAAGATGTTGCTATGCTGCAGCCAAAATGGCATTTGTGCTGCCTGCTGAGGGCAGGAGGATGTGACAGGATGTGGCTGTGCAGCTCCTGTGCTGCCCTTTGCTCTCAGGTGTTGTGTCACCTGGTTAAAGATACCGTTTATAATGTGTCACTTCCTAACACAGCTTCAGCAGCTCCAGCAGAAACAGCAGCTTATGGTGCTGAGGCAGAGAGCAAAGCAAGAGGTTCAGCAAAGCCAAAGGTTTTTGAGAGCCCTGCTGCAGCACAGTTCAGAGGTAAGTTATGATTTCAGACCCTGGGTTAACACCTCTAGRCCCCAACTCTCATGAGAGCAGCTCTAAATACACAGCAATTTATGAGCTGTTGTACCATCTTAGCCCACAGAGTTTTCTCCCTTGGGGTAGTATCCAGCCCATTAATTAATCCTACTCTTTAGGTATTGTTGGTGTAGGAAAAGCATTATCTACCACCAGGGGCTTTGCCGAGTAGGTGAGGAAAAAAGGCTTAAATGTTGTGCCTTTCAAAGAGATCATTGAGGTKTGTGACAATTTCTGTGTGTGCAGGAGAGCAGGAATTCCAGAGGCAGARATCCTTCTGTGACAAGGCAGTACCACGCAGAGCAGACACTGAGAGGACACTGGCTGGAAGGTGACCTTGCTGCTGGCAGGTACAGGAGGCAGAATACAGCAAGGCCCTCTAAGGATTTGGCCTGTGGTTTGCCTGTGTGAATATTTTGGGGGGACTAAAGTAAATGTAATATAGTCTTTTTACTCTGATTTATGCCCAAACTACAGTATTAACACCTTTACAATGTTGTGGGAGATTCTGCATTTTTTTTAGCTGTAAACTCTCTGAAACTTGCGTGAAAAATACAGTTTTTTTTCATTTTGCTTTGCCATCATATCCCTGCTGTGAATTAGAATATTGTATGTGCATTTTTTTATGTTCATTTAAAGTAGCATAAAGACTTGAGAATTGCTGCTAGGGTCTTATGGATGCAATTACCAGAAAGGCACTTTTCCACAGGTAAAACTTTCAGTATCACATAAAAATGAGCAGCATTCTGGTTTGAAAAAKATTCAGCCTCCACAGAGGACTTGGCTGTGAAAGCTAGGAATTGAAATAATATATGCAACTGCAATAAGAAAATATTTCCTTTTTCTTACTTTCAGTAATCAAGAGATGGGTTCACTGAGACAATTTGCATTGAAGACAGAAAGAGATCACAGTCCAGTGGATCCCAAAGTAGTGGGAGAAAGAAAACCTCTAGGAGGAGGAGAAGGTTCATTTTGCTCAGTGCTTCAAGGAGGTGAGCATGAAGTTATAAGGAGTTTCATGGTACTGGGAAAATGCCCCATTTACTGTGACCTGGAACACAATCTACCAACTAATGTTGAAAATTGTGACTTAAATAAGTATGTTCATTGTGCATATTTAATCCATGGCGATCTTCTTTTGTACTCTTAATCCTTCTAAGAAAATCATATTGGTGCTGAGAGTTATTTACCCTGTTAACGGGTCTCTTTAAGTTTTTCACAAGTGAAATCATGATAAATAAGTAAAAGTTAATGTCCTTACCTTGCTCCTGGAAGTGAACAGCTGTGGGGTCACTCCTTCAGCTCCTACTGAGGGCAGTGCACAGGCATGGCTGATGAGGATTTGTCAAAGGCACCTTGAATGGTTGTTAACTTGTACTGTGGGAGATGGYTTTTGGGTCTCTTTTTTTCCTTCTGTTTTAGATCTTTTATTTATGGTGACATTAATTCTTTTTCTTGGAATCCCTGCCAGCAGATCACAGGCAGTCTCTGCACAGCCATCACACCTTGAATCTGTTGTCACCTCGGGTGAATCTGCCCCACGGTGAGATTTGGGACAACTCCACAGAGAGCAGTGACCAGGCCAGCTCTGACAGCCAGGTAACACCAGCTCCTAAAGCACTTTGAAAGTGTTTATTTCTGTGGGCTGCTTTCTTGTTTTGGTTTTAATCCCTCTATCAAACCGTTCACCCAATGACGCCGATGCTCTGCTCTGTCCCCAGCAGAGCGCAGCCATTCCACCTTTGGGAGACATCAGCACTTTGCACGGTTGCAGTCTGGCCGTGGTGGAGCAGTGTTTGAGGGGACAGGAGCTGCGTGCTCGGCACCAGGCTGTGCTGCTGAAGCTCCGGAGAAAAGCTCTGCAGGAGAGGGCCATGACCCAGCTGGCCTGGCTGGGCCACCGCAGACGGTGAGGGGACATGGGGACAGGACCGGGGGAGGCCCACTCGGCCGGGATGGGCTTTCCTGTTGCCTTCAGGGAAGGCAACAAATATAAAATCTTCTTTGAAAGTATGTAATGCATGAGGAGAGGAAAGGAACCTGCATGGTTTTGGTGTGTCCAGAGCAGAGTTGAACTTCTACTGCGGCCTTCTTGCATGAGGAGCCCTCAGGGATGGAT
>NW_026623706.1:257492-270490 GCF_030028575.1 Malurus melanocephalus
CCTCAGGACAGGTCCAGGCACCCCAGAGCGCCGAGACCTTCTGAGTGTACCAGAACTTTCCTCAGAGCCTTCCACACCTACAGCTGTTCTGAGAGAGCTTTGCTTCTATTGCTGGTGTAAATTCAAGGCATTCTGACTYTGATTCTCATGCTTCTGCTCTCCAGTGTTCTGGAAAACCTGCAGGATAGCAATGGAGCCTCTGCCATGGCAGCAAAGCAGCACAAAATCCTGATGGAGCTGAAACAAGAGCAGGTAATGCTGCAGTGAGAGGAGCTGGGATTCAGCTCATATCCATGGGGGTGATGCAGCACTGCTGGTGCAAGTGGGGTTTGCATTTAAAAAAAAAAAAAAAATCACTTCGCGTCCATTATTCTGCATGTTTCYTACATTCAGTGAGGTGGGTTTTGTGCCAAAGTCAGCAGTCTGTAAATCTTGGATAAAAGAAAACATCTTTTTTTTTCTTCTGCTGCTTCACAGTTATTGTGGATTTTTCTGTTTATGCCGTAACAAACAGGTCATATAATGTAGGTTTCCACTGATTTATGCCTGTGCTGTTGAAATATATTAAATTAATCTGACAGCTAATTTTATAGTCTCAGTTATTCGACTGTGCATGGTTCATAATTACACTTTGTAGTCAGAAAATTTCTGTCCTGTCCTTATGTAGTGCAAGACTCTCCTTTACATAAAGGAATTCCTAGTGCAAACCATAAGCACTCTGTAGTTTTGAAGGATCTGGAGACAATTAAAYWRMAMTKYWWTTTTTTTTTTATAAAAAGAAAAAAATACACATTTTGAATTTTCAGGATGTTTTGGGATTAATCGTGTTCTATGTTAAGAAACATTCTACACAATTTTAAGTAGATCTCTTTGTTATCTTCACTCTCTTATGCTTTTTTCTTTCTCTGCTTTGCATAGGCAGAAATCCARCACCTGCAAAGCATCCACAGGGCAGCCCATCGAGAAAGGAAGCTTTTATTAAAACAGCAGAGAGAAATCTTAATGATACAGCATTCAACAGCACAACTCCAGGAAAAGCTGCACAGTTTGKCTGGGAGGCAAGAGGTTATGGAGCCACAGTCATGGACTAAAGACAGTTGTGTCCAGCTACAGAATAAACAGAGCAAGAAATATGAGGGGTAAGTAAAACTTTTCTCAGTGATTGCTGAAGATGGGACCCAATCCAGTGGAGAAGGTGGAGACAGCTATGTCCTAAATAGTTGTGTGAGCTTTAGATACTCCAAACAGAAGGTTTATGACAATAAATTTTGAAAACTTCTGTATTCAAATGGTTGACAAATCAAGATCATTGCTTATCATTCTGTCCCAAATGGTGAGTTCCTCAGGGTGCCTTTAATGATGCCACACAACTGTTAATGATAGTTTGTGTTTTCAGGAGGCTTTTAACTACAAACTCAAACCACTTTGCAACTATATATTAATTAGACTTCACAATAGCCATATGCAATGAGTAGAAATGTATTGATTTAATTGGTGAAATTCACTCCTTTGTCATCCTCTGGCTCTGAGCCTCTGTATCACTTAACCTCTCAGAGCAGGTTTGTGTTTCATTGAGGATTTAATCACAGAGGGATTTTTTAATCTATAGGGATAAATTTTATGCTTAAACTGAAGCATGAAGGTGTCATATAAAATGCCTACAGTGAGTTCTAAATCAGAAGTTTAGTCAGACTGAGAAATCACCACCCTCCTGTTCCCCAGGAGCTGTATCCCCTGTATCCCTGTCTGCTTCCCACTGGGCTGGAGGAGCTGAGCAGTGTGGRTGAGAGCCCGACAGCATCCACACTGCTCAGAACAAATCCCTGTTCACTTCAGGAAGAGAAAAAGCAGTTAAAGTCAAGTATATATCTATATGAATTAAAACCCTCTTTCATTCTGTGTTACCCACAGCTTCAGCAGAGTGGTGAGTCAGGTTTGTGCATTTACTTAAGTCCCCACAGGGAAAGGCTTTCAAATAAATCCCTGCATGGAACTGATCTATAATTCATGGTGTTATTGATTATAAGTCAGAGAAATCTTTAAAAGGTTTCTTGGCTGTGCTTTCACTTCTTATTACTGACAAGGCTGCTCATAGGAGAACAGTGAATATTGGTGTCAGTCTGGAGCAGCCAGGGGCTGGTGGAACTCAAATGCACCCAAATTCTGGCTGATTGTCCATAGATCTCTGTCCTGTGTAGCAGTGCAGAGTGGTAATGATGCTATTTATCCACCAGCATGGGTATATTCATATTTTATACTGATCAGGAACAAAGCAGGGCTATAAGGGGATGGAAAGGATTGGGAAATACTTTCAAAACTGAAAGCAAGTTGAAATAATAAATTACCAATGTGCAGAAAAAGCTGCTGGTTTGGGGTTCTGTTWATGAATGTTAGATACTAGARACAAGGGATACAGAAACTTGTAATTATTATAAATGGGGAMGCTTTTAACTAAGAATTTGGAATATATATTCTGAATTGGGATATGTTGAAGTCCKTAAACATCAGTGGTGCTCAATATTACATAAGCCTCCTTTTTTCACTTGCAAAAAGCATTAATAGGGATTAAAGCAAAAACAAGTCAGAAAGCCAACAAAACCAAAGCAAAAAATACCAACGTGCTTTTTTCTCTGGGCAGAACAACTTACTCAACTGCCTATTTTAGAAGTTATGGAAAAGCCTGTGAGTATGAATCATGTTGCCTTGTGCTTCTGCAGTAAGAAGAAAGTTTAAAGTCACCATCACAATCTGTATTTGCTGTGCCAAGTGTCCATAAAGTTGTGATGCTATACTTTAAGTAGAAAATTTAATGAGAATTGTTGAAATCTGATGTGCTAAATTAACTGGAAATGAAGACAAACATGTTCAGAGTTTGACTCTGGTTTTGCTTTTGAGGTGCTGATGATTTTTTCAGTCTTCTCCATTATTGTGTATGAAGAGTAGAAAACTGATTATATAAAATGCAGTAACAAGGGAGAGGAAGGAGAATGGAGCAATAAATACATTATTCAGAGTGTTTCTGGCTTTACTCATTTCCTGGTTTAAAAACGTGTGTGAACACTCTAGAGATAGCCATGGCAAATCCATAGGAAATCAATAAAGGTGCAAATKAAATGCTTCTGGTTGTGCTTAACTAACTTGGAAACACAAAACCAACTCCCAATCATTAATTCCTTGTCTAATTGTTTACAGCTTTTCTACTGAGAACAAGGAAACACTGGTACAACACCAGAAAGARGTGGAGTCGTCCCCAGGTTTGGAGCAGTCCATTAATGCTCAGGATAATGTTTCCTTACCYCTGGAACCTACAAATTCAGCTGGAATGGAACCTGTATCCACACTTATTACAAGAGAAGGCCAAAAGTGTGCATTTCTGGTAAGCACCACCTCTGGAATTACATTAATGCTTTAAGAAAGGGTRTCCCAGATTATATTTGCCTTATAATAGGACAAATACAAGACACATTTGAAAGTTTTGGAGTCAAAATCAGTCTTGTGTGTTGGTTATGTGCACTTTTTCCTTAAGACATTAACTCTGTCTCCTAAATATTTACATCCTAGGAATCTATGCTGGAGGAAAAGGCACTTCTTTCAAATCCAAACATTGATCCTAAAGATAATGAAGATAKTAATCCATGTGGCAGCAAGTACCCAATGAAAGGCCTGGGGATGGTTTTTCCATCGTGTAGCTTATGCCTGGTTCAGGCAGAAAATACTCCTGAAGGAACAGGTCAATTATATTTAATGCTATTATGTCCAATCTCTTTCAACCACTTCAATCAAACTTTAATCCAGACAGAAAGAGAGACAATCTTCTCATTTATTACTAAAGTGTCTTGTTCATTATAGCCAATATATAAATCACTGCTGGGCAGGATGGTAGGGATCTCTCAGAGGTTTATTAAGAGAGATGATTGTACTGCTTCCCCAGAACAAAATCATAACTTACTCTGATTGTGTCATTAACAATTTGCTCTTTTTTGAGGCAGTTTTTCAATAATTTAAGGGTGATGTTTTTAAAAGAACATAGATCACTTGAAGATAGACTTGGACAGGACATGCTGGAGTTATTTTTGTTTCCAGGTTTTATCCTCAGTTCATATTTCTTACTCTCAGTAGGACAGGTAAAAAATAAAACTGTCTGTTTATATATGAGTCAGTTATATCATTTACATAGTTCTGGGTATGCATAATCTCTGTATTATAAATATTTACATATTGTAGCAATATTTCCTATTTCTGTCATTTTTTTCTAATGAACCATCTTTCTGCATTTCATAGAATCATATGATTCCATGAAATATCCTGATTTGGAAGGGACCACAAGGATTATAAAGTCCAACTCCTAATTTATTCACTAGATATAGTGAGGAACACTATAGATTTGTGTATCCTAAGAGATCTATCAGCAAYCTCTTCTACAAAATATTCTTTAGGAAATGCTGATTTAAAAATACACTTTTAAATGTTCCAGCTAAAGAAGTGGAAGTGCCYGTGCCTTCTGAGATCCATCAGATGGATGACAGTCAATGTTTGAACAATTTGGACCATATTTCTCATGAAGCTTCTGATGAAGAACTAAATTTAAAATCATTTTCTGAAGGATTAACTTCTACCCAATCATCGTCCAAGTCAAACAACTACTTTTTGAAATGTGAAAGTGCCAAATCAGGCTCTTCACTCTCAGAATTTCAGAAAGTGTCTGCAGTTTTGATTGAYATCTCAGAAAGTTCCATTTTAGACCAGGAACTAGAGCTGAAGCATGAAGAGGACACAGATGTCAGTATCCCAGAAGAGTTTGTCTATGACAGGGGTGATGTGTTTCCTAATCTCTCAACAGAGATGCCAATAGCAATAAGCAATGAAAAGGAAACATCACCTCGTGACAAGCACGATGAACGTGAGCTGCATGAAGATGACAGAGCTGAGACTTCATCCCACTCCCAGAAATACTCTGGAGATGCATTGGATCATGGCTGCACTGATGGCTTGCACTCTTTCATTCCAGCAGACAGAGCAAATGCCTCCAGAGCCAAGACAGAACATTCCTCCCAGTCTGAAAACCCTTCTGAGGGAGTGGATGAACCACASCTGGRTGCCTCACAAAGCTGCAGCAGAGAYAAACCCTGTTCTCAGGAGATMCYGAAACTGGGGAACAATTCAGCTGCCAGCCCTTCATGCACTGATGCAGCCTCTGTTGGTGATAAGGGTCTCCCTCCAACTGATGATGAYACCTTGTCGGAAATACTGTGTCCTGTGGATGAAGTATTGTCCTCTGGAAGTGCTGACTTGCTGTCCTATGACAAAAAGAATTTGTCATTTCCAAGTGAAGATCTTCCTCCTCTCCCTTTAGGTGCAGATGCAATGAAAAATGATGATCCTGCCTCCAGCACGGATGATTTCCCATCTCCACCGGAACAAATGACAGGCTCAGAGCCTAGTCAGGGTGTGGATGAAGATGTATCACTGAAAATGGATGCATTACCCCTATTACCTGATAACATCRTGCCTGAAGAATTTCCTCTGCTCAGTACAGAGACAAGAGGTGCTTTTTCAACTCGGGATGGTCATGTCTCAGAACAGTCTACACTTACAGCCATTTCCAGCTCCAAGGAGGGTTTATCAGAATGTCAGCATGGACAACAGGACATATCTTTGCAGCCTGTGYCAGATACCATTTCTTCTGGTGGAAATACAAGTCCTGAACTCCCAATGAAACAATGCAAAGCACAAGTATATCTGCCCAGCACTCAGGAGGACAGTGATGACCCATTATCATCATTTGATATTGGGGACAGAGTGTTAGTAAAGAAAACCCAGCCTGGAACTCTGATGTTCAAAGGCCGGACTCATTTTGGCAGTGGTCACTGGGCTGGTGTTGCACTGGACAAAGCCAAAGGTGACAACAGTGGAATTTATGAAGGGGTGAAGGATTTTGAGTGTGCTCAGCACTGTGGGGTCTTTGTCAGGCCTGATGAGATTTCACATCTGTTGGGGGCTAACAGAAATAGTGCCAGTTACATGGAGGATGAGGACTCTGACTCCTTCTATGATGATGATTCCCTCAAAGGAGACTGCACATATTCTGAAGATGATAAGCCCAGAGTGGGGATTGCAGAGGAGAAAGCAGAGGACACAAAAAGTGCAAGAGGTTCAGAAGTAAAAGAAAACCAGCCTAGGTTACACACTGCCTTGCTGCCTGGAAAAGGGCAAGAGTTTCCCCATTCCAACCAGTGGAACTGTAATGAATTCCTCTGTCAMAATAACTTAATGTGCTTGGGATCAGATAAAGAAAAAACAGAACTGGCACAAATAAAACAAAGGATATTTGCAGATGCACTTCCAAACAAAAGCAAGACGGATGAGGTAAACATGAGCAAAAATATTTGTTGCTTGGTAGAGGATCAGAAAAGAATTAAACTTGCTGATGATATTGCAAGTGAACTCAGTAAAAAACTTCTGTTTGACATTTTAATTGCATTTTCTGAAACAGCTCAACACAAATATAAAAGTGCCTTTGAAAAAGACATRATGAATTATGGCAAAAGCCTAAGGCAAGAAGACAATCAGAAGCAGTTTCCCCTCAAAGAAAATTCAGTTGCTGCCTTATCTGAACCATCAGCAAACATTTCTGATGTTTTACTGGGTGATTTTGATACTCCTTGCCACAACTCCATTCATGGTTGTCACACAGTAACAGACAGAATTGTAACTAAATTTATAGAAGATGCAATTAAAGAATATAAGAAGATTAAAAGAAAACACAGATCAAAAGCAGACAAGGGACTTCATTTGTCTCCGGAGAYTTCTCCAACCTCTTTGCCTGTAAGTACAGTGAGAAAGTTTGATTTCAAGTGTTGGGCCTGAAGCTGGGTCTATAGAGGCAAGAATTTGTGTGGCCCAGTTTTTTATCATCCATAAAAATTATATCATGTGAACATTAGGAATCTGATGACTCATTTAATGTGACCCATTCCACATTTAAGCAATTATCCTGCACCTGACGGCTAGCATATATCCAAACAAAGCAAATGTGACTTTTTAATTGGAATTTATCAGTTGTCAAGACTTGTAAATCTGCACAAACTTCCATTTTTATAACTTCAGAKTAAACCTGGACACTTTTCAGCTCACCTGCCTGACTTTTCCAGCCCCTGGCTGTGAGAAAATGGCTTTGTGGGTGGTGGTGGGGAGAACAGTTTCACATTTAGAACAAAAATGTTGTTAAACATCAAAAATTTTCATGTAACTCCAGAATTGTAATTCTTTCTAATTCTGAATTCTGCCAAATGCAGTTAAAATAGATTTGGATTTGTTGGTTTTTTTTTTTTTAATGACACACTAGTAAGCCTTTCTTTGAGCCCAAGAAAAGACGGTTTGAGGTGTAACCTTAATCAGTACCTAATACTCTCAATACCTTTTGAAAATATGGAATATGCCATCTGGCTTTTCTTTATCTCTCTTTTGAAGTTCCTTACAAAAATCCTTGATGCTGGCATTTTTGGAAGTTCTGATGATTTTGATCAACCCTATTCTGACCAAAACACGCTGGTGAAACAAACACAAAAGCAATACTTATACAAATTGGATCAGTGGCACTCAGCTCCTTGGAAGAAAACTGTGGAAGTTCCTCTTGTCATACCACATAACAGTTCTTATGTTAAAAATCTGTCTGCATATGCTGTGGAAGAATTATGGACCCCAGAGAACATAAATTCAAATTTCAGGAACATCAATGTGCCGAAGTACTTTGAATATAATGATCTCCCMGGGAATGATTTGGAAGCAGAAAGCAAGAGGATGTATAATCAGGTATTTTTAAAGCACTCACTGTTAATTAACTTTYCTAGTGTTCTGTAAGCTGTCTCATATTAGCTAATATTTCTATTATTCTAGYTGTTAACATTAAATATAACTAAARRGACACTGAAAGGTACTACCARGAGTATTTTACAATCTGCTGCAGARTAATTCCAGTAGAACAGTTGTCCTTGCAGTGAATCCAGACTTTCCACCATAAGATCTTGGACACCTGACCAGTGTCTGGTTTGGGTCTGTCCAGGAAAGCCAAGTTTCATGGAAAACTGGGGACTGGAATCCAGTTCTCCTGACTTCAATGTACTGAGTTTGTTACAGGTTGTATTTGATTTGAGCCGTGAGTTGCTGTGTGCAGAATATCAAGTGACTGCAAAGCCAAATACGTTTCCATGGATGAAAAAAAATATTGGATCTCACTGTTCCAGGCATCTCTGCAGAAGGATGGATGTCAGTGATGTCAAGGTATGTTCTGGCAATGTAAAGYACAGGAACAAGAGCCAGTGAAGAGAGCAGATACTGCAATGGCAAAAAGAAACGTTGCATTTGGGAGGATTATGGCAGTGTAACTGAGGTGATTGGAGAAAACAGTGTTATTCTGAAAGGCCTGAATAAATACAGGCTGAGCTGATTTGTGAAAATATACCATATATATGGAGTTTTGTATACCATATATATGGAGTATGGGAATAGGCCTTTAAATCCTCATAATTATGACTACTTTGTCCGTAACCTCTAAAGTAATATTATGATTAAAATGTGTTGTTTGGCCAGTATTGACCAGCTACCTCTAGATTAGTCCCCTACATCTTGGGATGTTTCTGGACTTAAAGCTGGATCTTCACACTGGCACCTGTCACTCATCTGGAACTTTCACAGCTCCAGAATTCCTATGAGGAGAGTTCTTTTCAGCCTTCTTTATTTTGTAGATGTTTGTTCAGGGTGAAATTATTAAAATAATGAACCTGGAAAAGAATGACTTAGAAATGAAAAGAAAATTCCTAAATATGACCAAGTATGGAAACTGTAAGAGAGACAGAGTGGACCTCATCCTGGTAAGCAGATTTTCCAAGGGGGATTTATTTCCTCTAGGTTTAARCTAGTAATTCTCATTCTTTTGTGAGAATCACATTTACTTAAATTAACTTCAGAACTTCAAATTTATCACCTTCCTTTCACTGCAATAATAATCCAGAATTTCCAGTTCATGTGAGTGGTTTTAAATTAAATTAATTAATGATGGGTATATAAAGCTGTTGGATGAGGTGTAGTGTCTCAGTACTTTTGTGAACCTTATTCTGGAAGTAAAAATTCCTTTCCATGTTGTATTTTAGATTCAGGAGCTCCGCAAAGAAGAATCTCAGTGGACTTCCTATGGTGATGATGAATTAACAGTGAAGATGAGGATGACTGAAGCCATATTTGATAGCTTGATCCTTGATACAATCAGCATTCTTAATGAGATTTATCCTAGAAAAGCCTGTTTTAAAGCTGACTGTGRCACTGGTTAAAAGGAGCCTGGAGATGGCTTCAGAGAAGTGGCAGGACCTAGAGCCAGACATTCAGGTTAAATGTCTATAATTGTATGCAAATGAGACAAATACTRATGTGATGCACTTTAAATTGGAGACTTTTCTACGAGCAACTTCAATTTCTAACAATTAGATAGGTGCCTGTAATTGGGTTATTTATCATGCAATTCACAGGAGCCTGTTGAATTTTTACAATATCTAAATGTGGGGTGCTGAGAATGTACTTTAATAGAYAAAACAGAGGAAATCAATGCTCCCTTTGTATTGGCAAACAGGAAAAATCAAGACTCTAACMAGGAAATAGAAGCATTCTCTGAGGATGGTAATTGGTCACTATGTAAATTGCTGTGGTTCCACCTATTTTGCATTGAGGAGAGCAAATTTTTATTAGTTCATTTTAAAATAAATACTGCACAAATATTTCTTASTGGAATTCAGAAACTGTTCATTATTGAATAATTGGTTGTAAAGAGATCAGTTTTTTTCTCCAATCAATTCAGGGCATCTTTCAAATTAAATTAAAATCAGGATAAATAAACATAAATTATGAACTTAGATTTTAAAATACAATACTTAACAATCTTTTTAAGGGGAATAGAAACATATTATATATTTGTATTTTTAAATAGTGCTGGCTTAGTTGTCTTTGTACTTGTTTTCTGAATAAAYACAATAAGCCGTGTGTATCGTATTTTATTTATTTTCACTTATATTAATTAGAATTGCAGATTATATTGTCCCCACTGCTCTTCTCAGCAGTGAATGGGTGCACTTTTGTTTTGCTGGGCACATTAAACCCTCCCCTGYTTGTTGCCATATGAACAGAAATAAAAAGGCAATTTCTGCCCCCAGCACATTAACTGTTGATCTTATCCTATAAACTATTTCCATGTCTCTGGTGCTACATTTCCTTGTCTCTTTTATCGTCATTGATTAGTTAATCCATATAAGTTACTTGTTTTCTTGTTGCCAGTTTACAGCAGAATTTAACTGGTTTATTTTTTCTCCTGGACATACAGACTGCTGTACACAATGACAAATCTATAGATGGCAGCACACAGGTTTTTCAGTTTATTCTCACTCTGGTTTTGCTGCAGCAGCAGATCCTTGTGTTTGGAATGAAAACTATTAAAAATATCAGTTAGATATTAATAAATAGCTGAAGGACTTGTTTGATTTCAGCCTTATGTTCCACCTGAGGCMGATCCCCATCGGATTTGCAATGAAGGTTGTGAGTCAAGCCTGAACCCTTGCACAATGCTCTGCAGGGAAGGACACAGCTATAAAGAACCTCCTGCTGATGAGAATAAAAAGTGTGTACACAGAACATGTCAGACATGTTTAATATCCCCCACCATTCTGTGTTCAAAACCTGAGATTYTGGCACCCAGATATATTGACCTGTTCACTCAGTAGCAAGGCTTCAATATCAAGATTACTCTCCTTCAAGGTCTAATATTTTGTTTGCCTTGGGTTTGATCAATATTAACCTCCTGGGTCAATAAATCTTGATACTAGCCTCAAGAGGAGTCATTATCTTTCATAGAAAATGATTATTTCTCAGTTAAACCCTACATTTAATTCTCCTGTAATCCATCTCTTTCATCTTCCTGCGTTTAACAATTCTTCTGAATAAAATGTGCTCTAAAATATCRTAGGCACAGCAGATTTTTAAAATCCTAATTAGCAGCTGTTTCGAGATTTTTCAGTTGTTGGTAACTGTTGGGCTCTGCTGCTGTAACCATCTATTTTGTTGCTTGCTTTTGTACCCAGCAAAAATACAGACAGAGAACCCCAAAGCTGGGATGTGAGAAACCATTTAGGTTGTAGTTGTGGATATGGATCAAAACATACGTGTCTGAACCACTTCAGATATTAACAGTCAAATAAAAGAAAGGATTAGGAAAAGGCAAAAGTGGCAGAATTTTACTCTTGTACTGTTTGTGGCTTGCCGACCACAAAAAATGATAAGTTAGGCCCTAACTTCTCGTTAAAGTAGTGAAAATTCTTGAGCCTGTATTTAGAAATAAAAGAAGATTTCCATAGCGGGCTAGAGCTATAAAAGGTGCTGAAATCCATTACTAGTACTCATCCAGCCTGAATTTATGGACAGAGCTTCTGTAAAGCTGCCCACGCACAGCCTTTTATCAGAGCTTGTTTGAGGAGAGACGGCTCTTCCCTGCTGAGACAGGTTCTTTGGGATGAAAGAGCTCTCGACCCAAAGGCCACCCGGCTTCACATTTCTACTCAGTCAGAAGTTTCGTGAAGTTAAAACTTCTCTTTCTATAGCAATTGTCACAGAAATTTGRCCACTGAGTGATCTCACAGAAACCCGGAATGGGTAAGACCAGAAAGGACCACAGTGGGTCATGGAGTGCAAACTCCCTGGGGCAGCAGGGTCATCCCAGAGCCCATGGCACAGGATTGTGTCCCGATGGCTCTGAGGTATCTCCGGTGACTGAGTCTCCACACCAGCTCTGGGCAACCTCTTCATGCACGGCCACTGGAGTGACAAGTGTTGTTCCAACACCTGGACATCACTTAGAACTTGTTGACAGCTCTCCGATTCACCGATCAAATAAAGCATCAAATAACATTATTTTAAAATAAAAACGTTACATATTCCGTCTTTTACAACGCTCAGGGGACACGGACAATCCCCCCTTCCGTCTGCGGACACGGGACGGTCCCCTCAGGGACACCGCTCCCCTGAGGGACACCGCTCCCCTCAGGGACACCGCTCCCCCTCAGGGACACCGCTCCCCCTCAGGGACACCGCTCCCCTCAGGGACACCGCTCCCTCAGGAACAACACACCCCTCAGGGACCCCGCTCCTTTCAGGGACACCGCTCCCCTCAGGGACCCCGCTCCTTTCAGGGACACCACTCCCTCAGGGACACCGCTCCCCTGAGGGACACCGCTCCCCTCAGGACCCCGCTCCCCTCAGGGACACCGCTCCCCTCAGGGACACCGCTCCCTCAGGCACATCGCTCCCTTCAGGGACACCGTTCCTCTCAGGCACACCGCTCCCCTCAGAGACCGCGCTCCCCTCAGGGACACCGCTCCCCTCAGGGACCCCGCTCCTCTCAAGGACACCGCTCCCCTGAGGGACACCGCTCCCTGAGGGACACCGCTCCCCTCAGGCACACCGCTCCCTGAGGGACACCGCTCCTCTCAGGGACCCCGCTCCCCTCAGGCACACCGCTCCTCTCAGGCACACCGCTCCCCTCAGGGACCCCGCTCCCCTCAGGGACACCGCTCCCCTCAGGAACACCGCTCTCCTCAGGGATCCCGCTCCCCTCAGGAACACCGCTCCCCTCAGGCACACCGCTCCCCCTCAAGGACACCGCTCTCCTCAAGGACACCGCTCTCCTCAGGGACCCCGCTCCCCTCAGGCACACCGCTCCCCTCAGGAACACCGCTTCCCTCAAGGACACCGCTCCCCTCAGGGACACCGTTCCCCTCAGGAACACCGCTCCCTCAGGCACACCGCTCCCCTCAGGGACACCCCTCCCCTGAGGGACCCCGCTCCCCTCAGGGACACCGCTCCCCTCAAGGACGCCGCTCCCCTCATGGACCCCGCTCCCCTCAGGCCGGGCCGCCATGGCCGGCGCGTTGCTATGGCGCGGCCCCGCCCCGCCCTCTCGGCGC
>NW_026623706.1:271348-301489 GCF_030028575.1 Malurus melanocephalus
GTGGAAGTACAACTCCAAATTAAAGGTTTGGAAGGAATCCAGGGGTAAAACATCACCTTGCATGCACACAGAGCAAGCCAGGTGTGGGTTTGCATGCAAGTGTCCCTGTGTACCCGGGGTTTGTTTAGACTGAACTCTTGAAGGYATGATGTTTATCTTCTAAATGTTTTATAAAGAGAACAGCTTGCTTCAGAGGATAGACAAATACTCCTTGAGTATCTGGAGTACATGGAGAGGCCATGCACACATTTGGTTTATATCTTGCAAATTCAGTGTGGATGGGCTAGAAGGGAGAAAAATAATGCAAAAATTGATCRAAGTGAGAACCAGGTTTTCAAATTTATCAATTAGTGACTTTAGAAGAAATGGTGACCTCCACAGCTTATGCTGACGAGCCTGCTTTGCTGTATCTTAGGCTGCTCTGTTTTTTTGGCAGGTGCTAAAGTGTTTTACTCTATTTGTAGATGTAAGGAAACAAACAGGCCCCKCAGGTATYGATTAAARTTCAGTACTGCTRGTGAGGAAACCTGAGATCAAATTTKTAGGAAATATTATGCTTAATATAGCAGTGTAAAAGGCTTTTAAACTACTCTTAATTCCACATTTCACCCAAGAAATGTTTCCAGGATGGAGACAGCAGTTCTAATGCACTCATGGTTTCACYTGGAGAGAGTGTGAAGAGCTCCAGCTGCTCTGTGACACTCTGAAAAGTGTTAATAACTCACATGAAATGTAGGAGCAGTATTAGGTGTACATTTAGATATATGGGAATGGAAACCCACCCAAAAATAGGTCCTGATGAACTCATCACATGCTGAGAAATTGTGATTGATGAGCAAAAACTCAAAAGGAGAGGAACACAGAGCAGTCACGGTTTTCAGAGCACTTCAAATGCTCCTTACTTGCATGACGGGTTTGTTTATAAACCAGTAGCTTTTTTTCTGTTTAATTTGCATAAGTTTATGTAACATTTTCTCTACTGCTTTGATCTGCTTGCRGCCAAAATAGTATTAGATTTTCTCCTTCTGTGAAGTAACAAGGAGCTGTTTGAGCCCAGCAGTGGAGATCATGAAGAGCCCAAACTGGCCAGAGCTTTTATCAAAATAAGACAGGAACATGTTTACATAGAATTACAGCAGTGTGATACCTTTGTAGCTTACAAAGACTTCTTCAAATACATATTTTCTTTGTCRTCTGCAGTCATGGTAACTGCAAATGCTGTTATGCATTTGTATTACTGCAACCACTTAAAAGCCTCTCTCCCCTTTAATCCAATGAGATTTTATGAAGATTTTCATTTAGAAAGTGGATTTTGAATGTTTGTGGACATTGGCACAACCAGTAAATGCTACTGGCTTCTGGTGTTATTTGTCTAAAAATGTTTCCATTTTTGAGTTGGAATTAATGGATTTTAGAAGGAGACTGAGAACAGTCACACTTTTCATTGGTAGCWTCATCAAAGAAACCAAACCCRAAACATTTTGCCCACCTAATCTGTCTCAACATTTCTTTTTAAAAAATACCCATCTGTTAGGATATTAAAGCTATCATTGAAGATGCAAGTTTTACATTAGGGAATTCCTAAACCACTGGGGTTATGTTTGCTGATCTGGTGTCCAAGCAAAATCCAGTTAAATTGGTGCAACTACTTGTTCCAAAAAAAGGCCTGTGCTAATAGACTTACTTAATTTTCCTTTTGTTTCTCATTTGTTAAATCCTTGCAATACTACCATTACAGACTTCATAGCAGAACATAATCCCTCTGAAAAATAGGGTCAGTGCTTTCTTTTGTGTAATTTATGTTTTTGTTTTGATACTCCTTCTYAGAACAGACTTTAAGCTCAGTCAGTGCTGCTGCTTTCCAAATCACACATTTCATTTTATTACAGCAGTGGCCAAAATGGCCATTAAAGTTAATTATCCTTTTTCTGTCTACAAGATGAATAAATCTTTCTGTGGGCTGGAGTTATGTGTAGTAACAAACCTTTGGAAATCCCACATAGGACAACATGTGAATTTTACACAGAATCAATCCACCGATCAGGATTTGGAATAACAAATCCAGCAATGATTATTTCCTACTAGAAATTGTTCTTTGAACTCAGAGGGTGGGAAACTTCAGTCACCTTGTCACATCTCAGGAAACAGCCAAGTGTCAAAACAAGCAGCTCTCAAGTAGTTGTGAGGGAGAGGTGCCTTGTAGATGAGCCTTTTATCTCTCTGAGTGAAACTTCCTGAGGGAAAACACCCAGTTGGAGAGGATGCTCAAGGTTTATGAAAAKAAAGTATATCCCTTGTAATTCACTGGTTGGTGCTCTGTGGCATTTTCAAGTGGGAGGTTTGACCCACCTGCAGGATTCCAGTTTGTCCAACACAGTCCTGTCAATCCCTGGAACTTGTTTAGCATAAACAGAGATTGTGTTGGTTAATGCATCGCTCATCTGCCTCTTTCCCATCGTTTGCGAGTCAGTATTTCAAAACCACTAATGCTAATTTAAAATTAACCAGCATCTTGAAAAAGCCAGCCCAGGCTACAGTGCCACTGGAARCTCCAGTGCAGGCTGTGCACTCCAGCAACTCTGGCATCCCTTAGGAAGGAAAAGCTCCGTTTCCAGGAGCAGGAATGCAAAGCAGCACACCCCAGCTGGTGCTCTCTAACCCGAGCTTTTTGCTGGGGTGGAGCTGCTTTGTTGTGCTGGGTAATTTGCATTGTGTTCAAAGAACTCCTATTCATGGCGTGGAGGAGGATCCAGACAGGTGGAAAAAAGAGGAGGAGTGGTGAAAGTTGAATGAGGGAGATACCCAGAAGCCAAACTTTCCTTTTGTATTTTGCATTTTATGTGATGAAATGGGCTGTTGTGTCCTTTGTGCTGCTGTGAATAGGTGCCCATCTGCTCCTGGTGCCCGCTCAGCTCTTGGCATGTTCAGCACAAACCTCTCCATCAGCTGCCCCAGCCTCCTCCAAAGACAAATAAAGGTCAAGCTAAATTTCATAGGCAGCACTGTCCATCAGCTCTTGAACTTGATGAAGCTTTCATGCTCTTTGAAATAAAAGCAGGTTTAATTKTAGTCCTTTTGAAATTTCACTGGGAATTGTGGGGGACCTTCAAATTCTGCCYACGGCTGGTTTGATTTGACATTGCTTTAAAAAGTAACTAAGGATTTTCCTGGAGGGGTTCTTCCTTAAAGGGATTGCTGCAGCAGAGCCTGGCTCATAAAGATAAATTCCCAGCTAAAAGAGAAGGAAAAAGCTGTAGTTGAAAGCTTTTATTGAAGTTATATAAGCATATTCATGAAAATACTTGAACTCTCKTGTTTATTGTTRTAAAGAATRCTCAGAGTGGTGCTCAAACTCAACGATTTAACACTGGGTAAAACTCAGGTATTTTTGGGGATATAACTAACGCATTTCTGAATAATGCTGCCAGATAAATACAGCTTTCAGGAGACACTACATGAGCTGGGGGTTGTGTGTAATTCTGAGGCCTCTCAGGAAATTAAGAGCTTGTTAAAAAGYTCTAGTACAAGGTGCATCAAATTTATGGGTTTATAATTGGCAGGCACATGGAAGAGTAACTCTTGGATGATTTTTATTCAGTTATACACATTCTGTGTGCTCTATTTTATGAGCACAGCTAATGGAAAAAGCTGAGGAATTCAATCCAGTACCTTGCAAATGTTGGCTTGGCCCCGATGTCATCTTCCTGGGTTCAACCCTGGATCTGCTGCATTGTGTGTTGGGATTCCTCTATTTGAGATGCATTGAAAAYACTGATGCAGCCAAGAAAAACAGGGAGGTTTTCGTTATTTTAAAAATCAGTAGATTGTGTTACACTGGGGGATAGAAATGAATGGCAAATGAGAATCGACCGAGGACTGGATTTTTCTGCCGTTGGAATCTCTGAGTCCTGTTGCTGGTTTCCATGGGAAGCAAGGTAATTCATCAGCTGGGATCCATGGTCACTTCTGCTGAAAATTGAACAATATCATTGTTTCCAGACTGGGATTCTGCAATTAGAGTTGGAGTGCTCGACTGTGGGGAAGAAGGGAACTACGAGACGTGCAAAGAATATGGGATTCAYTATTACCCAACTTTTAGGGTAAGTGGCAGAATGTCCTACCTTAGGCAAATGAGGCATTTTTATAGTAATTAAAACCATAAGATTATGTGTAACTCATTGTTTTSTAGCTGGACTTGGCCTTGCTGAGAAAATTGCAGATAAAACATTAATTTGAGGATTTTTTGTCTGAATGCAAGAGCTGATGCAGCTGTTTTGAGCAATAATCCAGTCCTCAGTTCTGAGTCTGAAAAATTCTTACTGACAGAACATACCATTCYAGAAGCTATCGTGTTATTACATGTATATGACAACAGAAGGAGCAGGAGATATTTCGATGTAGGATTTGTGATCTTTTACTCTGATAATGAGAACAATATTTATTTTTTTTACTCCTCAAAATTTTGTGTGTAAACTATAGTTTCCATCTTTGTTAGACACTGAATATTTTCCATTTTACTTTTTGTAGCAGAAGGCAGCCAAGCTCCCTTARATCTCCTGTTTAACCACTGGAGGGAGTTGGGAAAATGTGAATAATGTTCCAAGTRCACACACAGTTGGTAGCACTGATTTGGAGATCAGTTAATTTGTGTTTGGGTTAATGTTTGCAGTAAAGGATCAATAGACACTATTGAATTATGCATTAAGGTATCTTTCCTCTTGCCCTCAGGTAGGTGAGAAGGATTTTGGAACTCATGGGCTAAGAGGGAAAACTCTCTTCTGACCAGATAAATAAAAATATTTTGTGGTTAGAGCTGTAAAAGTAAAAACTCTTTTGTTCCTAAAGTGGGTTTTGTCTGATACAAGGACTTCTCTTTTCTCCCACACAGTACTTCAAAGCATTTACAAAGCAGTTTACAACAGGAGAAAATTACCAAGGTAAGARCATCTTACTGTAAGAAACTCCCAGAGCAGTTTTCCTGTCAGCCARGCTGCMTCACACAAGCAAAATCCCTTTRCCTGTCAATCACTTTGGACAGGGWTGKGGTGRACAYTAAATGGCTCKTTAAARCAGAATATTTCAAGMACYCTGTGCAGCGTTWGGCAGAATTTTGGGCAGGGAAAACATTTCTTCAAGAACTTAGGGATCACTTTCCTAACTTTTTTTAATGTATCGCTTAATTTCCACAAATGGCTTGTTAATTTTTTAAATCTTTTTTTTTTTCACCACACTCCTCATCAGCGCAAGATCCAATTTGCTCAATCCTGACTCTGGTGCCTTTTGATCCYTCAGCCACTTTCCAGGCATCCTGACTTGCACTGGGAGAGCCCCTATTCAGATGTGACTCGGTGAAAATAGGCTTATCCCAGTGTTTGACAGGATCACAGCTTGAGGTGGTTTGTCTGGGACAAAAGTAATGTTGTYCCTTTCTATGGATGAACATTTAAAAGGTCAGAGGTCAGAGGAGAGACCACCTGCACCCTTAACCCTTCCTGCACAMGGGAACTTCAGTTATACCTTTTGGGCATTTTTGGTATTTTCTGCTTTTTAATGTGATCTTTTAAAGCCAATAAAATATTCTCACACTGCAGTTATTTCCTCCTCTTGTTCCATAGCTTTGTAGCCTCACCATTTGGTAGGAATGATACACCTTGGCAAATTTTAATTTGTGATTAAAAATCTCTTCTTCAGGCATGTAGTATTCTGGGTTTCAAGTCCAAATTTAAATTAAAAACCTGACCCAGAAAAGCGTGAGTAATTTCACGTGAGTAATTTTTCCCCAGTTTTCTGAAGGGTTGTGTTTTTTGGAACCTGTTCCCAGCAGGAGCAGATCGAGAGCTGCAAACAGTTCGTCAGATGATGATTGACTTCCTCCAGAACCATTCCCAGGAGGTGAGACCTCCTGCTTGCCCACCACTGGATCCATTATTGTAAGTTCCTTGTTTTCAGTTTTAGCTGCTCTCTGTTTACTCAGTTAATTAAATAAACTGCAGAAGAAACTCTCTCCTATTAGAGATGGAGTGAGTTTTTTTTCGCTATCAGTTCTACTATGAGACTAAAAGGAAATTCCATGAATGACAGTGAATGTATTGCATTCTGTGCTAAATTTCTTTTCTTTTCTTCAAAGGTCCAGTGATATTGCATCTCTTTTTGACAAGAACAGCCACCACTATACAGCCATTGTGTTTGAAAGTAACAGCTCCTACGTTGGACGAGAGGTAAGGTGTGACCTGTGAGGAACAGAGTGAATGGATGTTACCATAAACCAGCTGGATTTGAGATTATTTAGACAAGCAACACCTCTCTGATTGCAGCACTAGAGCAGGTCACACATGTTTGGGGAATCATAAAACCCAGGGATTTTATAGGCCTGTGGTGTTCAGTCACACAGAGTCACTTGCTTACAAAACAATGTGATGTCATGTTAACTTCTTCCATTCCTGTTTTAGTAGGTTAATTAACCAATTCCATTCTTAGCACAATTTTCTTTCATTATTTGAAAGATTACAACAAACATATTGTCAGATTATGTTATTATTTTGTTACTCTAGAGAACCACTTAAAATGCTCATTCTTCTGGTCTACTGTTTAGAGTAGTCTTAACTCTGAAAGTTCCCTTTCTTCACATAAATTTTGGGAAATTAAGATGGTAGCATAAAATTCGAAACACAGAGGAGGTGGAAGTCATTAGGTTTTGCTTTCCAATAAAATATTTGATTGGGCATCCTTTCCCCACCTAATGAGCCTGCTGTTAGCTCAGACAACTGTTCCTTTTCTCTTCCTGCCAAGATCCAGGATAAGTGAAGAAAATAAATYGCGTAATTATCTGGGAATAATCTGTGTGGAAACATCCAGTGTCTGCAAAATGTTTCTAATTAGATTTGATGCTGAGATGGCTCAGTGTCATGAGTGGAGGAGATTGTGCTGCCAAAAGTGGGAATCACTTTGGGAAGCAGACTGCTTCCAGACATTTGTTCTCTGGAAGCAGCTGTGTTGGTGCAAGTGGGCATTTCTGARGAAATGTGGAGTTATAAAGTTCTTCAGCTTTTTATCACACTCCCTTTGTTTTGATTATCTACAGTCAGAGGGGAAGACAGAGTAATTTGGTTAACATGGAGTCTGCTTTCAGAATGAAGATATTTGCTAGTGTTATGTAGTATTTGAGGTTTATAGAATAGTTTAGTGAAACCGAAAATGGCATTATTTTCATGTTTACAACACAAGACAAAATGGACAAACCTTCCCACACTGCTGAAAAAAAGGAGGCCTTGTGTCATCACTGACACAAGGAAGGAGGAAAAGACCAGGATAGACCAAGAAAAACAAAATAAAAAGGAAGATAGGAGTAATAATTTCAAGAGAAGAGTAAATCTTCTTTAAGTGAAATTGTTCATGTGCACGGAGCAGCCATAGCTGCACTTCCTGCAAACAGCTTAATGATGCCCTTAAAGGATGATGCACTTCACCTGTTTATGTGTCTTGTCCTACAAGATTGGATATTYCTTGAACAATGTATAATTCATGTCATCTTTTCATTACCCAGGTTATCTTAGACTTGGTCCAGTATGAAAACATCGTGGTGAGGAGAGCGTTGAATTTTGATAAACCYTTCCTGGAGAAACTGGGGATCACCTCAGTGCCCTCGTGCTACCTGATACAGCCCAATGGCAGCCATGGATTAATTAACAAGTAAGTAATTATCTGTCAGAGGGTTATGGGGAGGCTCACTTAACTTATAAAAAGGTCAGGATTTGATATCCTGACACCTCAACAATACATTGTACTGATTGAAGTTGTGTGCTTCCTGAATTATCAATAAAAGACCTAATACTACTTCTGCTTACCACTGTTGGCCATTTGTAGCTTTAATTTATTACTGTCCTATTCCTGAAAAGAAAAAACTTCAGAATAAAAGTGGAAAAAATAATTGAAGCATCAACATTCTTAAACCCATTTCTTGTGCAATGTGAACTGCCATTTGGATGCAGATTATTTATTCTTATTTTGAATGGAATTTCACACCTGGAACATAAACCAAAGTGAAAATCTTATTTTATAAACACACTAATTTGCTTTGGACATKCACTTAGGCTGAGATTCAAAGTGATCTCTCTTTATCCTTTTGCAGTTTGAAGCCTCTACGGTCTTTCTTTTCTTCATATTTAAAGTCACTGCCAGGTGTACGGAAAAAACTCCTTTTGCCACTCCAGCTGCCTGCTCCAGAAAAYAAAGAGGAGAGCACGGAAATCAAGGTGTGGAAAGAGTTTGATAAGTAAGTGATGCCCTTGATTTTAGTCAATATAGTAATTGAAATTTACAGTTTTTCTTGCCTCGTGGGAAGCTGTGGTGTAATTTATTATAAAATCCTAGTGCAGTYCCATCTTTTACTTCATTTTGCTCAGTTCAGTTGTGAGCAGCTTTTCAGACAATTCACAGGTGGAATTACTGAGGGCTACAGTATTTTGATTTCAGCAGCAAACACCTTCATTGCTATGGAAGGAATGTTTTTCTTCAAAAGTGTTGTTAAATACTCAATTGCCTTCAAAATACTGAGGACTTATCACCCATTACCTGAAAGAAGTGATCACTGTCCCTGAAAGAATAAATAGTAAAATGCCAAGCTGTAACATTTGAGTAGGAAATTCTCTGTGTGTGCAATAGTAAAGCAGAGGCCAGTAAAAAGGGCTTGTCAAATGCAAGTATAATAGAAAACACTAAAGTCACTGTAAAAGATGTTTATCAACCCAAATCCTCTAAGGTTTATCTTCACCCTCTTTTCCTCTTTGAGAGAAGGRTGCAAAGCCTTTGCAGAGAGATAATCCCTCAGCATCTTTCAATGGAAAAGATGTGGGACTGAGTGCTTTAATATAATACTTATTTTCCTTTCCTAGACACTATTAGTGTCATCTTCTTTCAGTGTCTATTATAAAATACTTCATATGAAACATTCTGTTAGCAAAACAACTTAGTTAAATTGAGCTGCTTTCCAGCAAAGTGAAATCTCCACACGAATCTCCAGTCCAAGTATCTTCTAAATARGATCCTTTTGGAGAACCTCCTGCATCTTTATTTAAGAAACTTGAAGCAGAATTTTGCTGGTTTTTAAGATTTAAGTGAGTACTTTATTAATTAAGAAGATAAATTCAGAGTAAGTCTGTAGTTTAAATTAAGTTATAGATGTGTATATGATTATAGATTATTCTGTTTTTTAATATGTTCTTCTCTACATGTTATTTAGGAGGTAGGACCAGCCAGGTTTTTGAATGATTGTTTTTAAATTATGTGTTTTAGAAACAATAGTGCTGCTAAACCCTTACAAGAAATGTTAACTCTGTGAACTTCTGTTTGTTCAGTTCCATTGCTCTGTCTCATAATGCCTGAAGTTTGTTTTCTGAAAGCATTGAAAGCTGGGGCTGTGTGGCTGATACATTTGTACTTTTTAAAGTGAGTTTAGATATGAAGATACTTGGTTGTGAGAAGGAACTTTGAAAATGTTTGATTTGGTTTATGTGGTTTACTTGTACCAATCATAACTCTTGTCTTAAGAGCTGGTGTGATTTAATTYGTAAGTAAAGGACCTGAAGAAAAACTGCTGCTATTGGGAGAGGATTTCTAATTCAGTCCTTTCCAACACTGATATTTTCAGTCTTGTTTGCACCCCTGCCCTGTGAATAATCCACTGTTGTGAACAAAAGCCTCCCTTTGTTCAGAGCATGTCCTGTTCCTGTCTGTGGTCAGCCCACAGAGAAGCTGTAATTTCCTTACACCAGGSCTATAATTTCATTGCAAGGTAAAGCTGGTTGGGTGGCAAAAAGTTCAGTCAAACATAAAAGAACTTTATGTGTGGTTGTGGCTCAGTTGTCCACACTCTGCCTGTGACACTCGAACCGAGCAGTCCCTGCTGTGTCACCCTATCCTGGAAAGGACACTGTGCAAAGTGGGGCTTTAATGACACCTCCTCTCCTCCTCTGCATCAATTTTTCCTGTGTGAGTGGTGAAGAAATGAGTGGCAGGAGCTCAGGATTGATTGTGTTGCAGGTCCAGGCTGTACATGGCTGACCTTGAGTCGGGATTGCATTTCCTGCTCCGGGTGGAGCTCGCCACRCACAAGGCACTCGAGGGAGCTGAGCTAAAAACCTTCAAGGACTTTGTCACCATCTCTGCCAAGGTAGGCACTTCTGGGCTTTGATTATTTGTGAGGATAAAGTGACTCTGCCATAAAATTTACTGTGGGACATAAGTCTCTTAAAATGTCTCGCACAGTGTTTAAGTATGTGCGTCCTCACTGGCTTAAAAAAGAGTCTGGTGTCTGTGTTTAAATGCTRTTTTTGAGATATTGTTTGCTGTTCTGACATCCTTACAGGGTTAAAATGCAATTTAATTTCATCTTAGGGGGCTCAAAATTAAATAAAGCTTAAGTAGTCTGCAACATATTGAACAAACACTGTAAATATAGTCCATTTAGCAGATTTTCAGGATAAGTAGCTATTGTTACTCAGTGGGATTAAAGCAACCTTTGTTTTTYATTCTTGACTTTTGGATTTCATTAATGCATACTTGGCAAATGGTGTTCTATTTAGAGTTCTTAGTAGCTTCTGTCTAAATTTTGAATATAATTGAGGTACTGATTTTAATTAAATAGGTATTCAAAAATAACTGAGCTATTGAATATAATTGAGCATGTAAAAATTGAAAATACTTATGTGTTACATTTGCATTAAGAGAAAATATATATAATATATTTTGTGATATGAGTTGAAAAAATTTTAAATAATTTTGGTTTATAATGCCATCTTCCTGAAATGATCAATATCTCTTTATATTTACTCACTGTGTAGCTAACACTAAGTTTTATTTTTAAAAAGTGAATCAATAACTCTTATGGGCATAATAAGGCCTATATGAGCCATCTCCAAATATCTGGGTTTATCTGAAAATCAGACAGACAGTTTCTTACCCAGCCAGCTCCCCCCTGCAGCCATCAGAGGTCAGAAATCTCCAGCTGGCCTCATTTCTTTAAGAAAGTGTGGTGGTAATCTTTCCATCATATTATCCTAAAACATCCTCTGTTGTTCCTGATGGCTCCTGGCCAGCTGATGTCATTTGCTTCCCTGTTGGTGATTAATGGGGAATGTTCTCTTTTAGGTGCCTGCTCATCTCCACCTGCCCTTTCACACCAGAGGTTGTTGTTCTTTATTTGAATTTTTTTCAGTTGTGTAACACTTTCCTTGCAGCTCTCATTCATATTTTCAGGTGTTTCTGTTAGGAAACTTTTTATGCTCYTCTCTTTACTGTGATGGTCAATCCAACATCATAGACGTCCCTCCCTGATTCCCTACTTGGGGAATTTTCATGACTGAAATCCTACTCCCTTTGGAAGGATCCTAAAGGATGGTAGTCATACTTAATTCTACAGTAATTACAGCCCTCATTAAAGCAAAATACCATTTCTGTGTAAAATAATGGCTTTACCAATGATTTACAGTTCCTCACACTCATCTGCCAGGCTGTGGCTCCTGTAAATCCCAAGTTAAGGAAGTCCCTGTTTCCAGATCACTTTGGAAATCACTGTTATCCACATGAAAAAGAAAATGGTCTTCTGAATGACCAGCTCCTAAATTTGCAGAAATCTGACTAAAAAGAGCTGTTTTTTGTGATTGATCTTCCAAAAATGAGAAGGATTTCAGCCTCTCTGTTTCACTGAGGTGTTACACTCGAGCTGCATTCTGAACTGAATTACTTTAATCTGAAATTCTATATAATGCCAAGTTGTTCTGTAGCATTCCTGACGGCTTCAGTTTTAACATTTTGCCTGTAAAACCTGTTGAATTCTGTAAGCAAAAGCTAGTGTGAGATGGCATTTTGCTGAAAGCAGAACAAGTAATTAATTTACTCATCAGAAAACAAAATGAAGCATTTTAAAAACAGGAAAAACATTAGATAAATCCAAAAGTGTCTTGCTGCTGATGAGATTTTTGCTTGAAAATATTTGCTTCCTTGTTTTGTTTTGTTTTTCTCAGCTTTTTCCTGGCCGTCAGCCTGTGGTGAAGTTGTTAGAGACCTTGCAGGAGTGGCTGGTGAGCCTTCCATTAGACAAAATCCCTTATGATGCTATCCTGGATCTGGTCAACAACAAAATGCGGGTAAGCTGTTSCCACTTCCAGCATAAAACACGGCATTAGGAAAGGATAAGATTCTATATCAATCTAAGACATCACTTACTGATGTTCCCTCAGTCATAATGGAGTTATAAGAAGGTTAAAATGAAAATAAAGTGAAATCATTAGCAGGAAAAAAACAAACATATCCACAGGAAGAAATTGAAATGAGAAAATTGAAACACACACAATCCTGGCTGGGTTTTATAATGAGCAAGCAATACTTGTTTCCTAATGTCAGCTTCCAGGGATGCARGATTCCCAGAGGATATTTCTGACCTGCCTTTGCTGGGCCTGCTGTCAGCAGGATTCYCTTGAAGGTCAGAGTTTAAGTGATGGGAAATTTACCCACTGAAAGGTGCATTATTCCTGAAGAGTTTCCCCAAATACTCAAATTTTAATTTCCTTGCTGGAATCCCATCCCACTTGGCAAAGCATTGTGGTAAGGCTGTCTTTGCACAGACTTCAACGTGAGTCTTTCCTCTCTATTTTTGTCTGAAATTTGAAAACCTCCTGTGTGTTTTAGGAAGCAGAGAGAGAAACTGAAATCTTGCCCTGGATTTTGGGTGCAATGAGTAAGGAGTGGGTTTGTTCTAAGAAGAAAAAATACTGAATTTTACAGCCAGTTAAGGCTTTACCTCAGTGAATCGTGCAAACCTTGTGGAGTAATTGGGAATTTCCAATGTGCCCATGGAAGCTGGAGGAATATTTTTGTGTGTTGTGTTCTTAAAAAAAACGTACAAATTAAGATAATTTTTGTGTTCTTTCAGATTCATTTTCATAGGTTTGATGTCAATGACTRAACATTTATGTTATGTATTACAGTTCCCATGTCCAAGAGGGATGAGTTTTATGAATATGCTTTAGAGTATCTGAGACTTAGGAATTTTTAAAATTTGTTTGTCTTACACATGAGTAAGTGTTCTTTACCCTTGGATCACCTCAATTCCCTGTAGGATCAGCTGTGCTGCTCCATTCAGTGCGAATTTAGCCCCCAGAGCAGCACATACCTTAAATACATCTCTTTTTTTTCAGATTTCTGGGATATTTCTCACCAAGAAKGTGCAGTGGGTCGGCTGCCAGGGCAGCAGACCAGAGCTGAGGGGCTACAGCTGCTCCCTCTGGAARCTGTTCCATACCCTCACTGTCCAGGCTGCACTGAGACCAAAGGCTTTGCAAAACACAGGTGAGCAGCAGATATTTTAGCTGATATAAATCCTCAAAGAATCCATTTGTGAAGAAAAGTGGCTGCAGGGCTGCACCAGCAGGGGTCAGAGCTTGGCTGCAGCAGGAAGGCTTGGAAATGTGCTAAATAAAATGTGTGGCCCTAAAGCTGGGAGTAGTAAAGCAGAAAAAAAAAAAAGGGAGAATTTCAAACAAAGAAATTTTAAGCTCCCTGAAAAGGGATGAAAATGATTCRGGTTACCTGAGGTTGCACTGGGAATTAAATTTGAGGAAAATGAGGTTTAACCATACAGTTCAGTAGCTATAAAAGATGTACAGGCTGATAYTTCTCTAATGTTATTTCTTAAATACTGAATGCTATGACTGTTTGGGACTTTTTTTTCAGCAGAATGTACCTGTCATTAATCCCTGCAGTGATTTACTACTTTGCCAGCACTCTGTAAAATTGCTTATTTTTAGACTTGCAGCATCTTGTGAAGCTCAGTGTTAATATTCTGCTGATGATTCCTGTTTAAGGAACATGCTGGATATATGATGTTTTTTCCTCACCCAGTGATAATAGAATTACTGATGCTAAAATGTTGGCYTTCATATGTTTTTATTCTTGCCAGGACCATGCTTTGTTTGGTTACAGTTCYATTTAGTTTTGATTTTAAACCTTTTCAATGTCTTTTCCAAGGAATATGAGAATTCTACATCATAAAATTCAGAAATTTGCAATTTGCCTGCTGTTGATTGTATGCTAAAAAAGTATTTTATTATTTCACATTATCGATACACGCATTTGTCTGGCATTATTTGCAATCAGGGTGAAAATCCTTCAAATCTGAATAATTCTCCTGCAGAATAGACTTTTTTGATAGCAAATCATCCTTTTGTTGATTTTTGTTTSTTTCTTTRTTTTGTTTRTTATTCAGGTTGAATTTCTTCAGTTTAGTGCATTGAGTTTGAAGGGTTTGCACTGGATGATTTTGAGCTGTTCAGCAGGATTCTGCCTAAGTTAAATTTCCCCTTTTARTCCCAAAGTGTTCTGATTAAAATTTTTTAAAAAAACCTTAATTTAACTATGCAAAATTGCACCTCAAATTATGCRTTTCAGGCATGAGCCTGAAGTTAAAAATACATTGTAGGACCTGAGAACTCTTTGGCACAGTTAACCCTGGCTGTAAATCGGGCCAGATATGTGATGATCACTTCTTATGGTGAAAGAATTGGGTCAGTCTGAGACTGTGGGATTATGTCTTGGGAGGTTTTCCTCTCCTTATTGCTTGTTTAAATCCCATCTACTAAAAAGCATGATGTACTCCCTAATCCTTCCCACCACAGGTAGGGTTTTATGCTTCTTGTCCACTTTAAAGATTAGGGTTACCCTGAATTGCAGTAGTTTGGGAGGAAAGAGAAAAGGAGGATTACACGATGATACATGGCAGATGTTAATAGAAGATTCATCTCGGGGCTGATAAAAGAAAAACAAACAAAATGAGCCATTTTGCAATTGTTTTCTTTCTAAAGCAGATGTGTTTTTCTTGATCGTCCCCTCTGCTCRAGGGCCTGGCACTCTGGGTGAACTTGGCTGGGGCTTTCTTGATAAAATGATTTTATTGGTCTATATTTGGTACATTTTAATGCTGAGTGGGGAAATTTGAACCTGCAGTGGGAGCAGGAGGGATCCAAAGGAACAGAACTCACAGCCAAGGATGTGTAAAATCATTGTAGAAATCATTTCCTGAGCACACTGAATTATAAGAAATGTATTTTTRGATAACAGGATCTGTTGGTGTGAATAAGACGGGCTTTTGGATTTTATAATAAATTATCTGGTTTCTTTTTTAACTGTTGCTGAATTTGACAGATCTCTCCCCAGAACTAATTTTCAGGGGTGTAACATTGCACAGCAGAACAGATGTAGTCCAATTTGTAATTGTGTGGGGATCCCTGTTTCTCCACAAAGAGATAATTTGCTGGTAGATACTTTTGTTGGTTTGTTTTTTTTTTCCTAGATACCTATTTCAATATAAATGTTAAAACTGTTCTGCTTAAAATTCATTTCAACTTCCAAAATAATTTTTTCAGCCTTTCTTTTCATGCAGTAATTTAATCTGCTTTAATCTCGTAGTTTTTATTTATACATGTCTATTCAGTCAGGGATATTGAATGGCTGAGGAGAAATCATTTGTTTTTTAGGATTTCTTTTGGGCTTTAAAGACTCCTTTTTGCTGCTGTGTTTAAGAATATCCTGTTGTTGTTCTAAATAAAGGTGTTGATGACAGTCTTAATGTATTTCCCATATCTATAACAGATGAGTGCTCTGATGGTTTGAGCAGGTTCTGTGGAGGATGATTTTTTTTTCCCAAAAAAACAAAGCTATAGTAAATTACTCGTGGTGTTCAGCAGCAGGAGTCTAATTTGATCAATCTGCACCATAAAATGTGTTTAATTTGACAAGTGTGTGTTCRTGGTAGCACACAGTACATTTTTTAAATACATTTTGACATAATTTACTGGGTCAATTAAGCATGAATCAGAAATTCTGTGAGACAGAGATGAAGCCATTAGGATTTCAACAAATTATGTCAGGTTTTCAAGCCACTTAAAGATGTAACGAGCTACTTCTGGCACAGTAAAGGCCACAAAGTTCTCAGCCTGTGAAGACCTTGTCTTCCTGATGAATTAATTATTCTTTTGCATTATCTGTAATGTAAAAGTGTGAATGTTATAGGAAGAATAATGTGTTTGTGTTTATTTTAAGAGGAACTCCTGATTTACTCCTGAAAGTGCAAATTCTACTCAGCAGCTGTTCTGGGCATTCAGAGCCTGCCAGAAAAGCCGTGGAATTAATAACTGTAATGAGATTGTGGTGCTCCCTAATTCCTCCAAATTGTGCAGGAGCAAACAGCCACCACAGGCACCTTGTGCAGTGCTCACCAGAGGGGGTTTGACTCCTGATTTTTCAGTGCAAAGTCACCATAACTTTAGTGCCTGGACATGACTATAGTGGTGAATGCATTACRTAARTATTTATTTAGTTGTTGGGCAAGARCTTRGAGAAACTCTCCACTTCCWCAGGAGTTGTGACATACCCACAGTGTGAACTTTGCATATTTTAACAATTTCACAATGTATTCCTGATTAAAATAATTTCTKGTTTTCAGTTACCCAGRTTTGRTTTTCCCCTCAAATGTTTAGATATTCTTTGAAAAAAGAAATTTCACTATAGAGAACACTTGACTTTTATTTTATTGCGTTTCAGGGTAACTTTGAGCACARTTGTGTACACGAAATATATTGTATGTATTGGTATAAACAGCCACTTTAAATCACAAAAGTGMTTCGTTTCAGATCTGTAAGGTCAGGTATCAACTGTGTGGAACAAGAATGGAGGAGCTTTTCCTTTTCTTTTCCCTCAATTCACTCTTCTGCTGTTGGAGCTGTGTTTGCTCAGACTGTGCCAAATGTCTCTTGYAGGTCTGGAGGACAACCCCCAGATTGTGCTCCAGGTCATGAGGAGATACATCCAGCACTTCTTTGGGTGCAAGGCTTGTGCTCAGCACTTTGAGGAAATGGCCAAGGAGTCCATGGATTCGGTGAAAAGCTTGGACAAGGCTGTGCTGTGGCTGTGGGAGAAGCACAACGTGGTGAACAACAGGCTGGCAGGTAAGGGAGGAAACACCAGAGACAGAGCTGGGCCTTTCTGGTACTCAATAAAAACAACTCTGAAATTCTCAGAGCTGGGTTCATCTGGCATTTCACCTGTTGCTTGCTGAGAGGCTCTTTGTGGAGCACAAATCAAAGCCTTCTCCAGAAGGAGCAATTTAGCTGCTTAGAAGGGTTAAAAATAATGGCATTTCTTTCTGTAACAGTTTAAAGAGATGTTAAAAACTGCCTTTAGTTTTGGAAAACAATGTCAATTGAATAAGAGGCTTTCTCAGGACAAAAGAGCCTCAACTCTTGGCAGATCAGCAGAATAAAATAAAATCACTGTATAAAGGAAATCTGTGTCCCCTCCAGCCCCCTGTGTTTTCAGTTCGACTGAAAGTGCTGTTAAAATACTGGTTGTGTTTAATCCATTCTGTTATGGGGGTATCAGGTAACTAAAGCACTAAAGAAAATTGGTTTCTCTTTGCACTAAATCCCTGTCTGCTGTTATGGATCTGGGTAATKCAGCGTTAGTTACAATTTAAATATGCCACATTGTGTTCATATTATGCTYATGCTGAATTCCCCAGATTTATGAAGTATTAAATACTGTGAGCACAAATCAGTTGTCTCYTTTCTCTGAGGAGGAAAAAAAAAAGTAAATAATAAGAGATTAAATAAAAACATCTCCTAATTTTGGTTCCTATGGCTGGGCTGAACACAGGAACAGGCAACTCCCATGGACTTGGAGTTGCTAAGTGGTGGAGCAATGCACTTATTTAGAACATTAAGGTATTGGAAAACTCACATGGATATTGATTTAGGTGATGCAGCAGCCAGCTAAAATACCCTTTTAGTAAGAAGTATAAACACACTGGAATAAATAATAATGTTAAATTATGCTTTTTAAGTTTGCTAAAATTTCTCTCTGGGACAGTGATATATTTTCACCCTTAAAAGCTGCATCTGTATTTGTGGTCCTACATGAGAAATGATGTTTGGTCAATGAAAACACCTTGGGGCAGCCTTGGAGTGTGGGTCAGGAGGTGGCTGGATATGGCTCTGCCCTATTGAATTATTCCCTGTTGCTGTAGAACGGACAGGATTTACAGCATTTCCCTCTTTGGCAGGAAAACACAAAGTACAGGGAGCTTTCTCTTTGTAACCTTGCTGTAAGACATTTTGTTTCTGCATTTTCTATTGAARCAAATCGATTCCTGAGTGATCTTTGGGATAAAAAAGCAAATTTGCTCTCTTGCTCGTAAATGTCAAGAAGACAAATGTTTTTAAGTGTTCTACCCAAAATCATGGGGAAATTTCCTGCCTTTAAAAACAATTAAAACAATAATAATAATAGAATCTATATTTCAGAAATATTTTAAACGTTAGTAACTATACAGTTAAATTAATTAGGTTTTTTGCCAGGTGAAGGTTTTTTCCCTAAAAAATAATTCCATTTAAATTTTTAAATATTAGTTTTTAGAGCAAAGTGTGACACCAGCTACAGTTTTTAGCTCAGAAACATGRCCAGAGCTGTGAGCATCTGAAATGTTAAAATTAGATCTAATTTAAGACAGTGTTACATGTTTAAAGAGCTTTTTTTTTAGCTGAAAAATACATCTTAAGCATGAGAATTATTTTAAAGTGCTGCAAATTTGCTCTGGTGATAACACAGAGCTGTGGAAAAGCAAGCTTGGGATGGAATAGTTCACAACACAGAAACATGAAAATATCTGAGCCTCTGGCCTTGGAGCTGCTCCTGCAGACCAGGCAGAAAACAGGGATTAAGGAGCACCGAGTGAAAAGAGCAGTTTGTTTTGCACCATAATTCAGTTTAACCCTGCAGGGCCCAGGCAGTTGTGTGTCCCTGCCTTCTAAAAGCAGCAGTTGCTGGAGTTGGGTTGGGATTGAAAACCTGCAGCTTTTTTACTGTGACAAAAGGGAAATAATTGTGATTCAGTGTTTGTATTTTGAAATGTTCTGGGTCAGAATTGACGAGGAAACTTCCAAATTGGTGATTGTCTTGGTTTAATTCAAACATTACTGCTCTGTGGCTTTTCATGCCAACCTCACTGTAAGTGGAAAACACTCCCTCTGAAGTGTCTGATGGTGCAGCTTTCCCACTTCATTCCCCCTCATTTCTTCTAATTTATTTTTTCCTCTTAATTAGGTGATCTGACAGAAGATCCCAAATTTCCCAAAGTTCAGTGGCCAACTCCAGACATTTGTCCTGCATGTCATGAGGAAATCAAAGGACTGCACAGCTGGAATGAAGACCAAGTCCTGCAGTTCCTCAAGTCCCACTACAGCAGTGAAAATATCCTCTATAAATACACCGAGAGCCAGACTGACTCCAGTGACAATGAGCAGGGAGACACGAGGGAGGTGCAAGACAAAAACCTGCCGAAGAACCCCGGGGAAAATGGAGAAAATAAACTCCAGGATAAGGAAATCCCAATAGATTCAGGCTCCAAGGTGTTAGAGAAACCARTGGGAAATGCTGGAGCTGTCCAAGGTAGCGGCAAAAGCGCGGCTGCATCCGTGAACCTCCAGGGGACCAGGCAGGCTGTGTCCTTCCTTGGGATTGGATTTTCCAACCTCGACATGAGTCTGTGTGTCATCCTCTATGTAGCATCATCCTTGTTTTTAATGATCATGTACTTTTTTTTCCGGGTGAGATCCAAGCGCTGGAAAGTGAAGTATTATCGTTCCTCGGTGTAGGAGTTCTCGTTGTACGTGGCTGTTCAGTCCCAGACACAGCTTTAATATTTATGATCAGGGATTTTATACACAGTATTCCTTGTTTCAGACCCCTTTCTTCCCGAGGTGTTTCCCAGGTGTTCAGCTGAACAGGGTGGAGCTGGCTTTGAGATCCCCAGCTTTGCCCGAGGCCTCATCAATGTCCTCACAAGGGAGGGTTGCATTTGTCAGTTAAGATTTTTCCATGATTTCCCACCAACATCCTTTACTCATTTCCAGAGTAAACATTGCATTATGCAATCCACTGTGCCTGCTGGAGAAGGAAATTGGATATTGTTTTGTGTACTTCAAGTCAGGTTTTATTTTTTTTTTAATTCATCCAGAGCTGATTTCACCTCCCCGAGTGCTGAACGGTTCCTCTGAATGGTACCTTGGCCGCTTCATTGGGAGAAGCAGGAATTCTGATGGTGTTTTTTTTTCAGGAAACAAGAGTTCTATTCTGATTAAATGAATTCTAAACCTCTGTGACTTTCTGAAATGTTATTTACTGGCATATTTAAAGTAGGAAGCATTCAAGTCATTCATCCATTCTCTGGTGCACTCCAGCCAAAGATGTTTGTGTGTCCACTAGAATGAGTTTGGGGGCACAATTAGCAGCAGATTCTGATTGCTATGAATCTGAATGCTTAAATTTTATTGGAGGTTAGGTGTGAGCAAGGACAGACTCAGACCTGGTGCTTTACTTGCTCCATTTTTGGGTGTGTTAATGGAGCATTGGATAACTCCATTTATAAACCAGGAAAAAAGCTGAGTAATTATGGTGTTATCCAGGTGGAAGCCAATCCTGACAAACTCTAGGAAAGGAAAATAAAATGTTTAATAAAKGACAGCAAGATTTGTGTTACCATAGCAGAACAGATTGAAAAATCTGCATATGCTGAGTTTCTTCCATTGAATTTCTCCTTCACAACAGAGCAATTAATGCTTCCCTTGGTGTTTCCAAAAATCATCATTGGGAGTAGGAGTTCCTGTGATCCTGGCTGGGGGGGATAATTCACGTCCTGGATAGTGAAGTTTATAATCCTATCCAATGTAATTGAGCATGTTCTAGTTATCCATTACCTAATCTTTAGTTAATCCTAATAGGTTTTGGCCTCAATGTTTTCTCGTGGCAGTGAGTTCTCCAGATTAATTATGTTATATAAAAGGGCTTTTCCTTTCAATTCTACATTTGCAACTTTTAATTTAATTGAATGTTTGCTGGCTCCTCTTACACGAGGAGGAATGAGGAGTCCCTGGCCAATTCCCTGTATTTATACCATTGGTGTGTCCTCCTGATTTCCCTCATAAGCCCCAGCATAGAAAGTTTGAAGCCTGACAACAAAAAAGCACAAAAACTTCACAGGTTATTTTTTCATAATCAAATGTTTGCTCACAAAATTGAATATTTCTGATAAGTTCCTGCAGCATCCACTTGGAACAACAAAACTGAGCTGCAAAATTCACCGTCCCTCATTGCTTAAATTTATCAAAATAACATCCACRCAAAGAAACAAGTTTAACAATTTTCTGGGGTTGTTGTGAATGTGATAGGAAAAAATCTCCGTTCCCATGGCACTGTCAGTGTGACATTCCTGTGCTTTGCTGAGCCCTCCTCCCTGCTGGACGTGCTCCATGGCTCCTGCTCCAATGTCAGGAATTTCTCCAGGTTCTCTGTGGAGCTGGAGAGCAGCTCTGCCCTGYCCCACGAGCATCCTCCATGGAGCTGCTTTAGAAAACCCTCAGAATTCCAGAGTTCTGGCAMAAGGAGCCATCCTGGGCCTCATCTCTTCAGTAATTTATGACTCCCCATCATTAGAGAAACCTATAAGCACAATAGTGATGGTGAGCCCATGGGGGAAGGGGGTCCAGGCTCATCAGGGTCCTTTGGTTTGGGCTGGAACCCAGTGAGAGACCCCATGGGGAGGCTCATGCAGAGGAAAACCTGGAGATTGCACATTTAGTTTTAAAAATCAGGTACCTTTTGGGAGGCCTAATCTGGGTAGGTGTTCTCAGCCCCCAATCAAGGACACTTGGCTTTAGAGGAATATCCAAACATCAGGAAAATCTAACYCTCAGAGCAGTGTTGGATCTGGGAAATTGGGGCAGTTAATTCCTGCTGCCAGTATTTTTACACATTCTCAAGTAGAAAATCAGCCATTTCTGCTGCTGTTTAGGATTCTAGCAAATATTTAGACCTGGTTTCGTTACCTTTGACTCATTCTGTTCATTTTCATCTGCACATAACAGCAAAAGGCTTTAGAAGTTTTTAGAGATGATTTTGCCATTAAAAACCAGCAAATGTGGTTTTGGAATAAGGTGTTGGGGAGGTTGCTACACACCATTAACTTCCACATTCCCTGCTGCAAACACCACAAAATGAACCAGTAGTCAAACTTCAGTGGATTTTTTTGTCTCTCCAGAGTATTAAAGTATGAAATGAGGATGTTGCATGTCCTTGTTGGTGCTCCAACTCTTGCCAGTGAAGCCAAGGCTTTCACTTCAATGTCTTTATCTGGGAAGTTTTTCTTGACTTTGAATTCACCTGTGTAAATCTTGGTTTGCTTGGGTTTATTTTCTGTCTTTWCTAATGATAAATTATATCATTTTATTTCTCTGTAACGATACAGTCTGTGCTGGGRGATGGGTGATGCTGCCAGGAAAGCGTTTCTGGTTTAAAAATTGTCCCCAGCCCCATCTCCTTGATGTCAGAGGGTTTATTTGTATGATGTGTTGTCCACAGAGGTTCCTGCAATGCCCCTTCCCTATGGGGATCGTGCTGGGCTTGGGGCACTCAGTTCCAAGAGGGATTTCTGGGCCCTTTGTAATTCATGCAGCTTTCTTTGCTCTCAGGATGTTTTCAAATAGTAAATAKTAAAATAAAAGGAGTATAATGTGCCAGGAGAGAGAGAAACAAAAGCTGCCAGTGCTAAAGGAACCTCATGAAGTTATTTGTGAGAACTGATTTTCTATTTCCAGCATCCTGCTGTTCCTGCACAGAACTGGATGGGAACCAAGGTCCCAGGTGTGTTGTTGCACATGAGGTGTTGAAAATAGTGATGATACCATTTCAGTAATTTAAATGTTCTATTTATTTGAAGTCAATAACTTGACATTTCCAAGTCTGTTCCGGTTTGGTTGGGTTTTTACTGTCTCATTCCTCTCATGGAAGGAWAAGTGACTGTTTTGTACTAAATTGTAAATTAATGTGCTTGTTTAAAATAAACTGCAAATGTTTGGGCAAAGTGATGCGTTTGGGCTCTTTACCTGGGTTTGCAAATTGTTTTTTGCTGAACTCTGTCACCAGGACAGCTCATGAACATGTCCCTGAAAAACCAAATCCATCATCTGATGGAGATGTCTTTTAAACCCAGACTTCTCAGAAATCTGAATGAGAGAGGAGAAAATTAAACCAGGAAGAAATGAATGTTTGGGTGGGTTGGTTTTTGTTAATGGTTGGTTTTATTAACAGAATCCAAAGTGAGCAAGGCCATGGGCAGGTCTGGAACCTGCTCTGAGCTGAGCAGGAGGGCACAGGAGGATGTGCAGGGAGAGATCAGCACASGGGGCTTTTGTGGGGTCCTGGAAGTCACTGTGTGACACCACGGGGCTGGCAGGTGCCACTGGTGGTCCTGAGTGGGACACAGCCCCTGGTCACCCCCCTGCCCAGGAGAACGGGCACCACCACACAGGGGTTTGCTAACAGAGCTTCCTTAGAGGCTCAGACTAAATCCACTTAAAAACCGAGCTTAAAAGGGACCGTGTGGGTCATCAGCCGCCCCCCAAAGCTGCTCATGGCCCTGGGGAGGGCCGGTGCTGGTGCTGGCGGTCCCTGGTGTCACTGCAGCACAGGACAGGTCACACTCCAGCAGCACCTGGACTCAGTTCCAGCCTGGCATTTCTGGGTGCTTTATTTGGGGTCTCCAGCTCTCCCAAAGTGCATTATTTTCCAGCCGCACAGGGCTGAGCAGTCCCGCAGCGTGTCCCCGGCCAGATGAACCATCCCAGGGGTCAGTCCTGCCTCAACCCTCAGCCCGGCAGCACCGGAGGGTGGTCTGCACCCCGGGGTGGGTTCCACGAGGTCGGGGACTCGGTGGGGGCTCCCCGGCCGCCCCCACGAGCGGGGGAAAGTCGCGGCGCTGCCGTCGGCAGGAGCATATGTGTGTTTGGAGGCTCCCGCCCCTAAGCTGCTTTTATTAATTTGTAATCCCCTGCGAGCAGGAGGTAAAGGGATTCGGGGGATTAACGGGCTCACAGTAACAACCACAATTATCAGCTCCGGCTGCCTGGRGCAAGCGGTGCACACACACACGGGGGTCTCCCAGACAAACACGGACCCCCGCGCCCCTGCGACCGCATCGGCAGCTCCGCGAGGGCAGAAACGCCCGGTCCCACAGAATAGAACGGGATCCGGGCACAGGCACACATCCCGAAAGCTGTGAACACACACAGACACCTGCCCAGCCCCGCCTGCGTTCCCAAAAACCCCTCACAAAAACCCTGCACGGCTCCAGCCGCAGCCCCGTGCGCACACGCGTGTTCCACGCGCACCCCGTCCGTGTCCGCCCCGTCTGCAATTAGYGCAATTAACCTCCCGCAGCCGCCGCGCGCCGCTGCCCGGGGGTCAGACACCTCTCCGCGTTCGTTAATTAATTAACGGCGGGGGAAGAGCCCCCCTGTGCCCACGGGCGGCGTCGGGGGACAAACGAAATCCGGGCACGGGAGCGGCCGGGGGGCGGCCGAGCCCAGAGGGAGATTCCCCCCGACGGCAGCTCCCCCGACCCCTTCGTGCGGCCTCGGGGGATTCGCAGGGGGGTCCCGGGGCCGCTTTGAGCCCGAGGGCGGCGGCTGCAGCCCGAACCCACGCGTCAGGAGCGGCCACGCGTGGGACGGCGGGGACAGCTCTCCCCCCGCCGCTTTTGTGATGCTAAGGAGCCCGGCGGTGAACCGCGGCCCAGCTGCGGCCCGGTGCCGCCCCCGGCCCGCCCCCCGCGCCCCCCCCGCTCCGCCCAGCCCCGCGCCGCTCCCTGCGCGCCCCTCCGCGCCGCTCCGCCACTCCTCCGCCGCCACCCGCGCACTTCGGACGGCGCCCACGGAGGCCGCGATGCTGCTGGAGCGGGTCCGCGCCGGTTCGGAGAAAGCGGCGGAGCTCTGCCCGTTCCCGCGGAGCCCAGGTGAGGGGCAGGCGCGCAGATCTCCGCGTCCCCCCCGCGGAGGCCCCGGTGGCTGCTCTGGGAGCCCCGGCCCGGCCGTGCTCGTTTGCGCTGGTTCCGCACTCCCGGGGGCACCGTCGGGGCTGCGGTCGGGCGGCTCTGGGGTAGAGCGGGCGGCTCGACGGCACCGGGGCTCCGTCTCGGTCCATCCCGCCCGTCCCTCGCGCTCTCTCACTCTCTCCTGCCCCGATGTCAGAGCCCCCCTCGCCGCCCCCCGTACTCTGGCGGTCCCGCRGCTGCTCCAGGCTCCCGTTTGCGTCCCGTTAGGTCAGAACAGGGGCTCGCCGTCGATCCCGGCTGCTGCTTCTGTCCCGGGATCCGCGCAACGAAGACAGAACGAAACGCGGACTTTCTGCTGCCCGATTGTTCCCGCCGACTGCGGGGGCCACCCGCGTCCCCCTGCCCGGCTCCCATCCTGCTTCTTGCCTAGTTTAGAAAAACTCCGTTAATTCTTCTCTTAAATGTTTTTTTTTTCCCTCCCGTTTAACGAACGGGGACAGCTCTGTCGGGGCGGGCAGAACCGGGCTGCGCTCACCCGGCGTGGCCGGGGCTCCGGGTCTCCACGGCGGAGGCCGCGTCGGGTTCGGGGCAGCGGGTCTGGTCCCGGTGCGGGGCCGCCCCGGTTCTCGCCAGCGCCGAACGCGGTCTACGGGGGCTTAAAAACAAAACAACGAAGAGCCGAGGCGGTAACTCCACCGGTGTGCGGGGACAGAGGTGTCACCGTGAGCGGGACGGACCGCGCGGCCCGGCAGCCGCCGTGAACGGGCCGGTGCCTCCGGTCCTCCCCGGTTCGCCTTTCCGTGGCTGTCCCCGAGGGCTCTGCGCGGTGCGCACATCGCGGCCGCGGCAGCTGCGCGTTTCACCCGGCAACCGAAAGCTGCTTTTGCTTTCCGGGGGAGGAGGCGGCGCCGCCGAAATCGAACCCCCGGTAGAACGAAGGACGCGCAAACACCGTTTTCCCGAAGGACACGACGCTCCTTCGCGGCCCCGCGGTCCTCGGCTCCGTCGGGGCCCGGGAGGGCAGCGGGAAGGGAGCGGCGGGACTCGGCGGRGCTTACCGTGACCGAGAGCCCGTCCCGGGGGGGTTCTCGCCACCGGGGGTGGCCGAACCGTGCCGTGCTTTGCCCGGGCCGGGGGCAAATCCCGGCGTTTGCGGCTCTCAACGAGCTCGGGGCTGCGGCCCGCGCTGCCTCCCCCGGCGCGATCCCCGCCCGCCTCCGGCCCCGTCGGGGTTCGCTTTCGGGCTCCCCGGAGCCGCGTCCCTCCCGCCGAGCGCAGCCGGGAAGGGGCGGCGGGAGGGGATGTGCCGCCGGCCCCGGGGGCGGGGGGGATTAAATACAGCGCGCCGCGATGCCCTGCCCGGCGCTTCAGACCGGCACCGGCGGCGAGGGCCGGCGTCTAAAAATAACCCGCTTTAGCGAATTAAATCCCCGGCGCCGCGGGGGTGGCAGCGGCCGGGGCGGGGGACGACAGCCGCCGTGATTTGGGGGGGACCGGCGGGGGAAACGCGGCGGTTCCGCACCCCACCCGGGGCTGGGGCCGGCGGGGGCTGTGCCCCGCGGGAGATGCTCCAGAGCCCGCGGCCCCCCTGAGGGAGCGGAGCTGCCGCGGCCCGCGGATCGCCATGCAGCGTAAGAACCGCGGACCGGGCTGGGCCGGGACCTTGCGGGGCTGTGCCGTGTTACCGTGCCCGGTGCCGGTGCCGGAGCTCCGTCCTGGCCGGGGCYGCTGCCTTTAGCGCTGCCGCTGTTGGGGTTGTTTGCTCGGATTCCGTGAATTGTTAAGGATAACGATTATCACCTCCACCTCTATTCCTGTGCACAGCGATCCAGCGCTGGATCTCTATATATARTTATCTTTACACAGAGATAAACTCTTGCCCGTATCCATCTGTATCCTGTACAGCCGTGTCACACATCTCTCCGCCTCTATCCATCCCGATATATCTCTATTTATGTACCTCATATCCATATTTTTACCTACATATCTCTATCTATATCTRTATACCAAAATTTATATATTTATGTCTATATAGCTGTACGTTTCGTTCTCTATCCGCTGTATCTGTTTATTTTTATTTCTCCATTTCTCCTTATCTGTATTCTTATCTCCTTCACTATAATCTCTGTCGATATCTAGAGGGGGACAGGACAAGACTACCACGTTTTTATTTTCAGTGCAATTCTCGTAATTTTTGGTGGTTTCTTTCCCCACCCCGTTCGGGCTACCCYGCCGTTGCCGGCAGGTGAATTTTGGAAGTTTAGGAAAAGGAAAAGGAGCCTGGGATAATTGCAGCTTCGCCGGCTGCTCGCTCGGGGGATTAATTCCGTTTCCATCGCTTTCCTTTTGCTCCCGAGAGCTTCCCCCGTAGGGTGCTCGGCCCTGGGGTTCGCTGCTCTCCGGGGCGCGGGCTGAGTCTCCCACGGCGCCGGGACAACGAATTTGAACGAATAATGATTTTTTTCGGGCTGTTCCCCGGGCCAGCCCGGGACCCCCTTTGGTCGGCAGCAGCCCCGAGGGCTCCGGGCCGGGCCGGGAGGCGGCGGAGCCACCGGGACTGACCGGGGCTGCCTCCCCGCAGAGATCCCGCTGTGCGCCGGCTGCAACCAGCACATCGTGGACAGGTTCATCCTCAAGGTCCTGGACCGGCACTGGCACAGCAAGTGCCTGAAATGCTCCGACTGCCAGACGCAGCTGGCCGAGAAGTGCTTCAGCCGCGGGGACGGCGTCTACTGCAAGGAAGATTTCTTCAAGTGCGTGGGGAGGGGACGGGGGGCGGCCGGGCCGGGTGGGGGTCACAGAACGGGCGCGTTTGGGGTTCAGCACCGCGGACAGAGCCGGCTCTGTCCACGGAGCCTCCCCCGGCCTCCCCCGGCTCAGGGGCCGCCGCTTGTGCCCCCGCTCAGGCGCTTCGGGACGAAGTGTGCCGCCTGCCAGCAGGGCATCCCCCCGACCCAGGTGGTGCGCCGGGCACAGGACTTCGTTTACCACCTGCACTGCTTCGCCTGCATCGTCTGCAAACGGCAGCTGGCCACCGGCGACGAGTTCTACCTCATGGAGGACAGCAGGCTGGTCTGCAAGGCGGACTACGAGACGGCCAAGCAGAGAGGTAGCCCTTRCCCTGTCCCTTCCGCCCCCGGGGGMAGGAGGGAGGCGGCCYGGGGCGCTGCTKCCCTCCGGGACAGGMTCTCACACCGGGCGGGAGGGTGCGGGAGAGCCCGGGGAGGCTCGGGGGTCCCGCATCCCCGGGGCCGTTCCGTGCTAACTTCACCTCTAACTCGCCCCGTGTCGGCAGAGGCTGAATCCACGGCCAAGAGGCCCCGCACCACCATCACGGCCAAGCAGCTGGAAACCCTGAAAAACGCTTACAACAACTCTCCCAAACCGGCGCGGCACGTCCGGGAACAGCTTTCGTCGGAGACGGGGTTGGACATGCGGGTGGTGCAGGTGAGAGCGGGGTCCGGGCCGGTTCGGGGCGGGGGAGGCGGGCAGGGACCGGCCCCGCTTCACGGAGCTCCCCGGYGTGCTGTGCCCGCAGGTTTGGTTCCAGAACCGCAGGGCCAAGGAGAAAAGGCTGAAGAAGGACGCGGGGAGGCAGCGGTGGGGGCAGTACTTCAGGAACATGAAGCGATCCCGGGGGACATCCAAGTCCGACAAGGACAGCATCCAGGAGGAGGGGCCCGACAGCGACGCCGAGGTTTCCTTCACAGGTCGGTCCCCGCATTTCCAGCCGGAGCGCGGTCCGTGCCCTCCCCGCCAAGCTGCTGCCCCTGCCCGGGCTGTTTTCACCCCCTCGCTGCCGCGGTCAGAATTTTCAGCATTAATACAGTGAGTGGAAAAGAGCGGCCGAGGCGGGAGAAGGGCAGAGCTGCGGGATTCGCCGCGGGGCGGTCCCGCCTGTCCCCGGCCCTCGGTGGAGGAACCGGAGCCGCTGCAGCGAGGGGGAGCCGGGGCCGAGGAGAGGCAGAGGAAACTCCGCTCTGCCTCCGGCTGGGGCCGAAAAGCTGCGGGAAGAGCAGGGAGAACTCCCCGGGCAGGGGTTGCAATGTGAGAGCCGCTGCTCATTCACGGCCTTTTCAAGGATCCCTTGGAAATACAAAAATCCGGGAGCCCAGAACCCCTGAACGTTTCTATAGGGAAACGTCTGTGATTTTTTTTTTTTCCTTAAATCTTATTTAGGGATGGTTTTATTTGTGTAGTTGCTCTCTAAGACTCCTCAGTCCTGTGGGAGCTGTTCCTGAGCTGCAAAAAAGGAGATTGTTGCATGTTAGGCGGCTTCTGCAGCAGAGTGACCCCTTTTTGGAGTAGAGATTTCTGGTGACAAATCCAGGACAGATTTAGAACAGCTCTGGTCCTGTGCAGCCTCATCCCACCCATCCCAGGGATGTGTTACATACAGTCCCGACTCCAGCCCAGAGCTCCATCCCAAATTTGTGTGTGTATCGTTTTTAGGAATAGGAGAGAAACTGAAACACAAACCTCTGTGTGTATTTACACAGAGTGTGTATTTATGCACACACAGGTTTTCATCTCAGCTCCTTTCCTGCGCTACTAAAAACAATTTGATTTTCCAGTCTGTTTATACACACTGTGTATCAGCTCATTAAATATGAATATTCTATAAATAATAAGTAAAAAATGTTGAACAATTATTGAGAGCTCGATGCCACAAACAGGTTTGTATCCCAGGCAACAGAGCAGCTCTCACTTTCCATAAAGCCCCTAACAAATGCAAACAATTTTTGCTGGGAACCTAAAAAATATTGCTCATTTGTCAGGAGTGTTTTTAAGTCATACAAATATATTCTGTGTTCCTGTGATTTCATTAGCCTGCTCCTGAGCAGACAAATATCTTAATTTAATATCTCTTTTCCTGAGAATGGGGAATTTATCTTGCATTGGTTCAGGTAGCTCCTAAAAGTGACATCAAAATTCAAGATAAACCTCAAAACCAAACAGAAACAGAAAGTGGAAAGACACTGAACTCACTTCCCCTCCAAAGAATTATTTTTAAATCACAGTCYTACATTTTAATATGTACTTTTCATGCATCTTTTTAAAATCCAAGATGTATTAGATGTTTGTACTCAGAAAAAATAATAATCCCGTGGCTGCCTATGAAGATCTCTCTACAAGGATGGGAATAATAAGGAATTACGAGTGGGAGAGCGTGGCTGCTCAGCTCCCATCCTTTTAATCTATTTATACCC
>NW_026623706.1:301969-306464 GCF_030028575.1 Malurus melanocephalus
AAACCAGTCCGTTTCCCTTTCAGATGAGCCCTCCATGTCCGAGATGAGCCATTCCAATGGGATTTACAGCAATCTCAGCGAGGCGTCCCCGGCGCTGGGCAGACAGGCAGGGACCAACGGGAGCTTTGCTCTGGAGCACAGCGGGATCCCAGCCCAGGACCAGTACCACGACCTGCGWTCCACCAGCCCCTACGGGATCCCCCAATCCCCAGCTTCCCTGCAAGCACTGCCAGGCCACCAGCCTTTAATCTCCAGCTTGGTTTACCCAGACAACGGCTTGGGCATCATGGGACAGAGCGGACAAGGGGTGCCCCAGTCCATGAGGGTCCTGGCRGGGAATGGACCGAGCTCTGATCTCTCCACCGGCAGCAGCGGGGGGTACCCCGATTTCCCGGCCAGCCCGGCCTCCTGGCTGGATGAGGTCGACCACGCTCAGTTTTGATACAGGAGCCACGGCCGGGCAGGGGGAAGGAAAGGACTCGGTGCTGTTAACGTCGCCTGCTCTTGGAAGTGACAGAGGAACGAGCTGTGAGTGCTGAGAGGRCAGGAATGTGACCACACAGAGGGGATTTCGGAGCTGAGCCGGCACTGGGCTGGCACAGGAGGGTGGACAAAGGAAGGCCCTGGCACTGCAAATGTTGGCACCCGGAGCGTGCAAACCAAACTGATTCTCGTGTCTTTACTAAGCACCAAGACTTGTGCTTTACAGATTTGATAGGAGGTATTTTGCTTTCTGTTGTCAGTGCATTCTCCAAAGCAAGGACTTTCATCACCCATCCACACCGAGACATTCTTAAGGGAAAATAAAGTCCTCATCCACGGTGAAAGGTGTGACAATGTCTATATTTCTATAGGAGAAATGTTCATAGTGAATCACTTCARAAATCCATGGTAGGAAACTTCTCTGTTCTTCCAGCAGATTTTTTAAAAGCGCACCAATGTGGTATGTTTTGTTTTATTTTGAATTTACATTAACTTTTCTAAAATGAAATGCTCTTTMATATGCCAATCATTTATCAACAACCCTTTTCCTTTGTAAAATGAAAATCATATGTTAATTCTGCTCCTCCTCTTTTTAATTTGTAGATTGCTAGTTTGACTCTTCCATATAAGCATTAAGCCGTGAATAGATGTATTTATTACCAAGTAATTCCACATTTATCACGAGGTCAAGAGGTGAATTTTCTTGACCCAGGAACACTGGTGGCTCTGGGTTGTGGATCTTACGCTTTTCCTTCAGATTCCTTTGCATCAGTTTTACTGCAAAGTGTCTCAAAAATCATCCTGATGTCTTGTTGCCAAAATATTTTTGGGGGGTCGGGCTGGTTTAGGAMAAGCCTTTCCCCAGGCACTGCTGGAGGGAGAACCCCCTTCTTTGGGGACAGGTCCCTGTTCCAGGTGTTTGTGTATTCCCACAGATATCGTGCAAGCTGATTGTGAGGAAAGGCAAGACAATGTGTATATTGTTATCTGTAAAAATTATGGAATTAACTGTAGATTATGTGGATGTCCAGTGTCTTTTATTTATATTCTCGCTTTCTCTCTGATGATCAAATACTTGGAGGTTACAAATAAATTTGTCAGCTAAACTTTAAATAGTCTTTTGCTAAATTCRCATCAATATCAGTAAATAAAAAATCTGAAACTAAAAGTAAAAGCTCTTAAAACTCGATGCCATGGTTCAACGAAGTGTTGGATGTTTCCTGTCAAAAGAGGAGCAAACTCACTGATTTTGAAATCAGTGGAAATACTTTGAAACAACAAAAAAAAAAGAGGATGTGGGAGGCTGGCAGTCCTTGGGAGATCTGAACAGGATTGCTCTGGCTTCGATCATATTTTTGATGGGTCATTGTAATTTTTCAGCATTTGTGGCAAAGCTGGTGGGCTGATAAAGCAACAGGAAATGGAGTCTGATGCTGTGTGCCTGCGAGCAGAAAGCTGTGAACGTGAAACACAGATATTGAAATATTTCAAAGAGAAATCAGAAAGGGATAAAATCCTTTGAGGATCAGTTTGACCAAACATATGCATATATATATATATATTTACACACAAATACGTGTCCAGATAAACACGGCCATCCCCGTGTCCGTGGGCACACTGAAGGGGCTCTGTGGTTTAAGGTGACAAACACATCAGCAATCGTGGGCTTTGAGCTTCCCACTGCCCTGGAAAATCAGGGAATATTTGCACCGGGATCAGCGGGAGCAGCAGCTCGGTACCCGCGGGTGGAGCGGTGCCCTCGGGGCTCTCTGAGCCTGGCACAGTCCCCGGAACATCCCGGAGCTTTTATTGCTCGCCTTTTTTAAAGAATGCGTGCCCCCAAAGCACAGCAGATCCCCGGAGAAATTCCCTCTTTTCTCTGCAGGAGATCCCCTCCAAGAGCCGTGGCAGGGATAGCAGGAACCCCAGGAAAAAAAAAAAATAAAAAAAATTGCTTCCTTCAGGTCTGAGATGCCGAGTCTGAGCCCGGCAGCTTCTCSTGAAGTGAGTGATAAAGAGACAACTGTTGCTGCCAGCCTGTAGTTACATCACAAAGACATTTCTTWCTGGAATTTATGGAGTAAATAGAAAACTGTGGGATTTAAAACAAGATTGTAGAGCTTCACCTAAAGGGAAGAGTTTGCATTTTCAAGAATTCTGTGTCTAGAAACACCCTCACTAAAATCTGGGCAAATGTTTAGCATCAGAATATTTTGGCAGTTCAAGTATTCATAGTATTTTAGTATAAAATACTTTTTAAAAGACTTTAGAACACTCTTATTTCCTAAAGATTAAGAACTAAGAAAGACAGAAATGCAGTTGATTTCAGGATAATGCTGTTGTTATAAATCCAGTCTAAAACCTGTASTAATGGAACCTGTGTTTCATAGATTTTTTTTTCCATCATTCCCCTCCCAGTAAATAACGGGCGCTGTTGTTCCTCTCCCCCRGGAATTCCCGGGGATGGCTGAATTTAAGAAAGGCAGAAATGCAAATCTGCCCCCTGCTTTTGTGCTTTGCTCCGAAAGGCAGAGCAGGGCTGGAAGGTGCCGGTGCTTGAGCTGCTCTGAGCAGAGAGAAGAGCTCCCCGAGTGTCCTGAGCTCAAATTCAGGGATTGCATTTCAGCCTCTCCTTTCAGGGCCGAGCCTCAAGGATTCCATTAATATAAATGCTTTCTTCCCGTTAAAAAGAAAACCAATTTGAAAGAGGCAAATAAAACGAACRCTGTCCGACTGACTGACAGCTTGTAAAACTCAGGCAGAATTAGGAAGAGGAGGTTTGCACCGCTCAATTTGCAGGTGGCTTTACAACCTCCACTGATTTCCATCAGTGCATGACATGGGAGGCAGGAAATTTGCTGTCTTCTCAGTGAGGAAAATCTACCCTATTAATCCTTTTTGGGTTTTTTTTTTTCAAATTTTGTTTTGTTCCCTACAGAAATGTTTAGATTTTATGTCAAATAGTAGSAGCAGTTTTTTGTTTCTTATTCAGGCTTCCCGTGGGAGGCAAATGAAACCAAACCCGTGGTGCCCGAGGGACAGACACCTCCTCGGGGCTCTGCGTGTGCTGAGTTTCTGTGGGGTGTGAGCTCTGTCCTGAGCCCGTTGGAGGCGGTGCCGAGGATGTGGCGCTCCGTGGGCAGTCCCGGAGGAGCGGAGCAGCCGGAGCTGTGAGCCCACGGAGCGGATAATCCAGCCGGATCCGCTTCCATGGGAGCTACAGCCCGAGGAGCCGCTGCAAACCCAGCCCAGCTGGGCCTAGGGGGGGGTTTAGCCAGTCTGACCCAGGGAGGAGGTGGCAAAAGGGGCCGGGCAGGGTCCTTGGGGACCTCAGTGCCCCTCTGGGGGTGTGGATCTGTGAAATCCCTCACCCACAGCGAGCAGGGAGGGTGGGCAGGGCCAGGTCATCCTCAGGTTCCCCTCTGGTGGCTTCTTCTGGATGTATCAGAGCTTCTGAGCGGTGTCCCACCTTGCCTTACCCCTGTCCAAATCCTGATTTTTAGGATCCTCCTCCTGCAGCACAAGCAGAGCTGCTGGGTRGGATGGAGAAGAGACCCCAGAGATCTGATCCCAGTGAATATTCCAGCCTAGTGACGGGCGATTTGTCTCACCAGCAGTCCAAAATTCAACCAAAAACAAACTCCACGCGTTTTTTTTAATCCTGGTTGTTCTTCCACAGGGGTGTGAGGAGTGTCCAGAGAGGGCAGAGCCACTGGGTGCCAGTACCTGGCTGAACACATCCTGCACTCCCACCCAGCCCTTGGCCTCTTCCAGCGCCTCTGCAGAGCCTGGAAAAAGGCTCCGAGTCAGCTGGAGGCGAGTAAATCATTCCTGACAGCTACATCTCTACAGGGCAGTTAGAATTAATGTAACAATTTGGCGTTTAATGAAGCAACAACATGCTGGGCTGCAGAGAATAGCGGGGACCTGCTGCAGTCATCTCATAATCCCGGAGGGACCCAAACGGCAGCGGCTCCATCAGATGCCGACTTGTCAGGCTGAGCAAACGGCC